>NC_080789.1:43255670-43555670 GCF_028018385.1 Neofelis nebulosa | reverse complement strand
ATCTCTAGAACTTATTCATCTGTGTAACTGTAACTGCATACCCATTGAACAACTCCCTATTTTCGCCTCCATCCACCTCTTGTCAACCATTATCCTATTCTCTATTTCTATGATTTTGTTTATTTTATAGACCTCATATAAGTGAAATTATGCAGTATCATTCTTCTGTGACTGGGACTTCACTCAGCATAATGTCTTCCAGGTCCACCATGTTATCACAAATGGTAGGATTTCCTTCTTTCCTAAAGCTAAATAACATTCCATTGTATGTATATACCACATTTTCTCTATCCATTCATCTGTCAATAGACATTTAGGTTTTTTCCGTATCTTTGTTATTATGCACAATGCTGCAACGAACAAGAGAGTATGTATTTCTCTTTGAGATCCTGATACCAATTCTTCTGGATAAATATCCAGGAGAGAGATTGCTTGATCCAATGGTAGTTCTATTTTTATTTTTTTTAGGAAGTTCTGTACTGTCTTCCATAGTGGGTGCATCATTTTATATTCCCACCAACAGTGTACAAGAACTTCAATTTTTCTACACCCTCACCAACACTTATCTTTTTTTTTCAATAATAAGTGTAAGGTGATATCATTGTGTTTTTTTAATTTTTCAAAAATATTTTTAATTCTTTTTGAGAGGGAGATAGAACAAGCAGGGGAGGGGCAGAGAGAGAGGGAGACACAGAATCTGAAACAGACTCCAGGTTAAGAGCCATCAGCACAGAGCCGGACACAGGGCTCGAACTCACGAATGGTGAGATCATGACCTGAGCCTAAGTCGGATGCTTAACTGACTGAGCCACCCAGGTGTCATTGTGGTTTTGATTTGCCTTTCTCTGAATGTTAGTGATTTTAAGCTACAACCAATTATAACCACAAGAAAAAACATATGAAATATCTTCTGTTACCACAAGATGTCACAAATACAGTAATATGATTGATTAACAAATGTCAACAATGATACTCTCCCCCTGGCACCAAGAAGAAAAATGGTGTGTTCCTGCAACTGATCCCAGAAAAGCAGGAGAAAGACCAATTATCTGATCAAAAAAAAAATGAAAAGAAAAGACATATAAACATAGGTATTGTAACATAGAGAGATTAAACCATGGGCAGCTCTCCATTTGGTAGCTAAAACCATTTGAAATATATGTTCTTAAAATTCAGCCAAATGCTCTACTAAATTGCAAAATGCTTTGAAAGCAATAACAGAATGAAGTAAGATATTAGTAAGTAAAATGTTTTGAAAAACTGGACTAATATACGTGAAGTAATTAGAAAATGTAGGATAGTTTGTGATTTGGTACTGAATTGTATAGTACAAACCATAGGTCTCAAGGAGCTCAGAGAAAGGGAGGATTAATGTAGCATAACATGAGTTTTTCAAGACTGCAAAGGCTTGAACTCTGAGCTCACAGGATGACTAGGGTTTGGAAAAAGAGAGAGACAGAGAGAGACAGAGAGAGACAGAGGAGAGAGTTAAGAGATGTTTTGTACATCTTCCGGGATGTAAAGAGTCTATGGGAGAAGAAAGATAAAAAGCTAATTAATTTATTTATATGTACAATGCCTTGGTTTTTTTAAGTCAATAAAAAGGGAATAATAATTTTTAAAATTATTGCAAAAATTTAAGTTGATAATATGTGCAAAGTATTAATGTTATACCTGAAACATTTAATTCTAAGAACTTAAAAAAAACTGTCTTAAAAAGAGTTCTTCAGTTAAGAACCAGCTTTATATGAGCAACCAGTGTTAACTAGGTGCCACATATAGTAACTAAGAAAATAAATGTTTTCTAGGAGGTAGCTGAGTTTTGTGTTACTAGAAGTGACAGAAGTCATTTGGTTCCTTATTAGATAGATGTGTGAAGCAATTTCAGTATTGGTTGGAAGTTCGATTGATTGATTCCTACAGGCTTTTTCTTTAATGTTGCATTCTTCAAGTTAGTATAGTTCTATTAGGAACCAGCTTGAGGTTTCTTAAGAATGAGAACCATCTTTTAAACTCTGGTCTCTAGTGACAAAACAGCGTTTTCTTTTTTCTTTTCTTTATTTTTTTTTTCAAAACAGTAATTCTTATTATTACAAATTGCCTCAGAAAGTTAGAGCATTTATTTTGTTGAACTGCTATGGTGTATATGCGTGTGTGTGTGTGTGTGTGTGTGTGTGTGTGTGTGTTTGTGTGTGTGTGTGCTGGGGGTGTGTGGTTACTAAAGAATATTATCTGAATGAGGTTGAACCTACATTTTTAGAGAACATTGGTCCAGTTCTACTTTAAGCATGAGTTACATTTTTTCCTCCAGCTTTTATCCAGATTTATTTTCGTTGAAAATGTTTTTCTAGGTTCCTTCAGACACAACTTAGTCTTAAGGGAAAAAATCATAATCTGATTAAAAATGACCAAATACGATGAAAACTTTTACTTAACTAAGTAAAATAATTAAATGACCTATTCACAAATTGAATTGATGAATATATTTCACATGTATTCTTGTGGAAAAAACTAGGGCACCAAATATGTATATTAATTTTAATAAACATAGTCAAATAAGTTTCATATGACACCCATTTAAAATACCTGTAACCTATTTCCAAATAGGACATAATTCCTATAGTTATAACTGTAATTCTAGAATTCCATGTCAATAGGAGATTCCTTGAGACTGTCTAATAGAGACAATTATATTCAATAGGATATTAGAGTAGTAATACAAATAGAAGAAACTGGAGTTAGGAGACATGAGGACTTAATTTGTTATTTTATACTTACAAAAGAAAGCTTTGCTAATAAAACCTTATTGTGTTTTATCAGGATGTCAATCGATTAATAACAATAATATAGTTTGGAAAATGTCTTAAGCAATACTTTTGTTAAGTTAATTTGAAATATATATGAAAAGAATGTTTTAGCCCAGGGTCTATGAACTTTTTTCTTTACAGGGCCAGATGGTAAATATTTTAGGCTCTGTGGGGCATATGTTCTCTGATGCAACTACTGAATTCAACCACAGCTAACTGCAGAAAATACCTAGATGAATGGATGTAGCAAGGTTGCAATAAAACCTTATTTACAAAAGAAAGTGGTGAACCAGATGGATTTGGCCCACAGGCCTTAGTTCACCTCAGTTCACCTGTTCTAGGTGAGCAGTTAAAGAACATATTTCTTTTACAAACTAAAAGATACGCAGATCCACAGTTTAAAGAGTATCATCTGCAAAATCCTTGAGTTTTTACTAGGGAAGAAAGGTGTTCCCTGTAGATACTTGTACACCAAGGCCTCAAAGGGACCTCTGCCATAGCTAAGCCTTCCTTTTTAGAAGTAAATGCTTTACTAAGTCTGCAGAAACGTCTTTAGAAACTTGACTTTCACAATTCAAAAACATGGAGGAAGAAAAGCACAGCTGCATAGGATACTGTGGACCGGTAATCAGTGGAATTGCTGATTATTTCCTGTGAGGACAATAGATCTTAATTTAGTTCTGCTCTCTTCTCCTATCTTCACCCTACATATGCATCTTTATCTTCTAATGGCATATAGTGAGTATGTCCTTGCTGCGTTATCAGAATCCCATGATAGGTCTACTATATTTTTTGAGGTTGATTTGGTTGTTATAATTTAAATGTTTCATGATGTCCCCAAATCTTTAAAACTCTCTTATCCTTCGTTCTTTGTTATGAGTAACAATAGCTCTTTCTGTGCCTCCTACCACAGAACCATGGGCTACCAGGAGTTTAGTAAAAGCTTTCTTGGTGTGAAGAGGTAAGATTTTTATTTGAACTAAAAATAAGATCTTGTTGAATAGAATATATTTAACAAGATAAATAAGAATCTTTCTCTGACTTCTAGACAGGAGAAAACCTCTTGATGTATATATTTCAGTTACTTGAAATGACTCTTATCATTCCATCTTAGAAATGCATTAACCAATTTCCTGTTGTTGACATAGAGGTTGTTTCCAATTACTATACCAAATAACATTATAATGAATATTTAGACACAAATCTTTGAATGTTAAGAATAATTCCTAGAAGTAGAATGCATAGGACTAATATTTTGAGGTCTTTCTATATAACTTTGGATCAGTATGGGATATTTTTGTCTTAATTTTACCATTTTGATATACAATAATGGTAATTCAATGTTTTTAACTTAGATTTATTTGATTAAAAGTTTAAATTTTTTTGTGTTCATTTACCATTTTCTTTCCTTCATTTGAAGATTTATTCTTCCAACCAAATTTGTCACTGTCCATCTGTGCCAGAGACATCAGGGTGTCCTGAGTGATATGACTTTGCTATCCTTGAGGAGCTCAACTTGTGGTGTGTGTGTTTCTGTCACAGACAGAAAAGGTCTTTGCCCTAAGGAGAGAAGAGGAAGGCATTAAAAACAGAGAGTTAATACATATTTTTCAGATGTTAATTCTATGAAGAAACTAGAGTAATATGGTAGAGGACAATCAGGGACAGTGAGGTTTAGAAGTGGAATTCTGCTTCATTTAGAGGGGTATGATGAGGCACTCTCAAATTGATATCTTAGTGATAAAAGGAAAGTAATCATGTTAAAATCGAATGGGAAGTTCTTCTAGATTGATGGAAAAACAATTGCAAAAGCCTTTGAGATAGAAATGAATTTTTCTGTCCTGGAGTGTTAGAAACACATCCAGTGAGGCTAGGAGTGTGTAAAACAAGGTGGAGAATGGAAGGGAGTGAAATCAGAAAGTTAGGAAGAGACTCAGTCAAGCAGGATCTTGTAGGCCAATGTAAGAAGCTGGATTTTTTTTCTCAAATATAGCAAGAAGCTATTGGATAATTCGGAGTAAGGGAGTGGCAAGAAAGGAGCTGACAAATTGTTAGAAAATGGCATGAAGCGATTAGAAGCCTTGAGGAAGTAACAGATCTGATGGACAAAATAATTATATAAAGTTAAAGATATAAGGTTATTCTAAATGCTTTGACACGTTTATAGAGTGTCCATGGGGTGGTTACTTAAAGTAAAGTTGAGGTGGAATTCACTGTATTTGAGGGGGATAGGGGATATTTGTTGGGACCCACAAAATGATATTGAAATAAGAGATGAGATCAGGTCTAGGAAGGGAGGAAGGATGAGAAAGTATGAGTGATGTGGTTACAACAGATGATAATCAAAGGGAAGGGGCAACAGAGTAGCGCCACAGATAATTAGAATAAAGGTTCACTACATGATGGTGAAGATGGATGAGTGATCAATTGGAGATCTAAAATGTGGCCTTACCTACCAATTCTATATGAAGTGGGTGTTAGTAAATCCAGTAACCTCAATGTGACATGGCTGTAGGGGTCATGTATTCTGGGAACCAGTACATTTTGTTTATAGCAAGAAACAGTGCTATGTGAGGAGACTGAACAATGAAGGGAAACAGAGGTGACTGAGGCACTCAAGGGGTACTTGGGAGGGATGAGAGTACGAGAGGAGGTTCCAGAAGGGTAAAAGAACAAGCTTATGAGAATGGGATATAATAGTCTTTGATCAGAGTTTCAAACAGAAGTTTGAAAACAATAATCATCTTACAATGATCCCAGGACTCTCATCTCATGGTAAAAACAGCCACAGTTCTTAGCACCAAAAGGATTCAGACTTTTCTGCATGTATTATTTATTTATTAAAAACCATTGAAATAGTTGCCAGGCACTGCTGGGTGCTCAGATTCTAAAACAAATCAGAAATGATCCTTTTCCTCAAGAGGCTTGCTGTCTAGAAGAAAGAGGCAGAATGTATTTTCTAAAAGTACATATGGAGTGACTATAATTATGTGTAAATTCATAAAATATTAATCACCTTTGTTTGCGCTAAGATCAAAGTTCTCATTTTGAAAAGAACATTTTTCAAGAACTCCATACTAAAATACTTTTGCTAAGTAGTGCAGAATTTTAGGCTGCATTCCACACTGGGTATAGTATATAGAGGCCAGTGCCATATGTATTTATGAAAGGTCTTAAGCAAGAGAGCTTCTCATAATGGGAATTCTCCTAAGACAAATCTTAAATATATCTGGATCGAGGTCCAGGGCCTCCTGCCCATCCCTGGCTCTTACAATGCAAATGTCCCATTATATTATTTAAGGATGGTTTGGTCTTTATTCAGAACAAACTGAGTAAGGTTGTTTGCTTTAAATGTATGCTGGACGTGTCAGAAGCAGTCAGATTTTGTCATGCACTCATTTTATGACAGATCCAGGACATAGACATGAAGCTTGGCAAGTGCCTTATAAATTATAGCTATTCTGAAGCTTATAGCAATGGCTCTTAACTCAGGACCACCTTCCAAAGCTTCTTACAAAAATAAAAATGATACAGTTACCTAACGCAGGAATGCAAAAAACAACTCCCAAAACTAAGTTCCAAGCACCAATAATAGTCTTAGATTTTTTATGAAGCTGCTTTATTTTCCAACAAACCTAAAACTGTCACTATTAATAGAAAACCATGTTATATTATGTAATGCTTTTCTTTAAAGTTTAACCAGCCCTAATTCTAAAGTCCTGGCACAGCTTTTATCTGACAAAATCTCACTCACAATAGATGTGACACTAATGTCACTCTTTGTTTTACCTTGAGCATTTTGGTAATCTTCATTCTAAATGGAAATGTCCTGTAAAGGCTATCATTACTTAGAAGAACAATCTATATCTCTTCACTCATTAATTTAGAATAATTGTTCTATGTTAAGTGCTCAGGCCAATCAAGAGATCTTTGTTAGATGTTTGATTACATCAACAATAAAGATTCCAGTATAAATCTAATACCCAAAGTAGGAAAAAAACTAATAAATCAATGAAGGAGTTCAGACAGTCTAATATAAAAACCTGTGTTGAACCTATAGATTAAACTTTCACATTTACATAAAAAGTTTATGTAAGCTTGTTATGGCAACGCTTAGAAGTTCTTTATAATTTGTGCAAAGTGTGAAAAATAAAAAAAAAAACAAAAATTCCCAAAGAATTTGTATTACCTATTTTTAAAATTATCAAAATGTTTTCACCATTGTGTAATTATCATTGACTTATTATACATTCTAAATGACTTTCAAAATTTGTATATTCTTTCTAGGAAATATATACCAGTACATGATTCCCCTCAGAATATGAAGAAAAAGGAATTTCTCTTTTCCTTGCCTAACGTTATAGAATGGTTTCTATGGGCCAACTTAAAGATTTTATAATCAATTCCAAAACTCCTTAGTAGAAAAATGTGTTTCAGTCAAACAATCTTTAAAATATGGTACTTAGAGTGTAACCAGTACTGCATATTGTACGGACAAATATGAAATAACAGAAATAGTTCTAATTTTCCAGTCTTGTTAACCCAGCATTCTCCATTCAACTCTTGGTTTCAAGATAATGACTTCCACATAGGTGGTATCCTGAGTGCAGAGAATAAGCTCATGACATAAATGCTATTCTCTGTCAGGGGAACAGTTTTGGCGGGAACAACAGTTTTCTCACGAATAGCATTGAAGAGATCAAATTACATCTTGATTCCGAAACATTTTATGCCAAAACAACAGTATAAGCTTAGGTCTGATCTGCCTCAAAATGAAAAACTTCCAAAGAGAAATAAAACATCACCTTTTCATGCAACCACATAGATGAAGACCATAATATGGAAACAAAATTTAAAAAAAAAAATAAAACAAAGATCTTGCAATTGCAGACATGATGATAAAACTGTGTCCTTGCCATTAACAATTGGAAAACTGGAAAAAATACATGAAACAACTCTTTTCAGACACCAGACAAAATGCAGCCCAGGGGTCTAATCCTTGAGAAAAGAAAAACAAGTGAGATGACCATCACAATCGTCTTGTCTTTCTGCCTAGAAACACATTCCAGACCACAATGAAGGCAGAAGGTGTCCAACCAGAGGATTGTGTTATTACTGACAGCAGGAGTCAGGCAATGAAATTTGAGGAGACTGAGGCAACTATTATTCTGAACAAAGTAATGGAGAAGAGGGAAACATACAGAGAAAGAATGACAGAAATTTGAATAGGGTTTGCCTTTAGTATTTGAATAAACGCTAAACTTCATGCCAAAGGTTAAGCTTATCAAGGCTCAACAATGAAACATGGGGTTGTAAACTGTATAATTCCCAAAGCTCTCGCAGGACAGAGAGATGCTCAAGTTCCAACCAGTCAGAGTGGAGGAACTTTATTGAGTATCCAAGCATTCATTAGAGACTCAAGAAGGCCATACTTTAGTGAATAGGCTCAGGTGATGTTAGGAATTACAGCTACTCTAGATGCCACCTAACAAAGGCTAAAATCCTCAAAACAGCAAGCTGGTCCACAAGTAACTTAAAGTATTGCAAAACACAACAAAATGCCCAAAACCTTTAAAGAGAGACAACCAGGGGCGCCTGGGTGGCTCAGGCGGATAAGCATCTGACTTTGGCTCTTGTCATGATCTCCCAGTTTGTGAGTTTGAGCCCCACATCAGGCTGTGTGCTGACAGCTCAGAACCTGGAGCCTGCTTTAGATTCTGTGTCTCCCTCTCTCTCTCTGACCCTCCTCCACTCGTGCTGTCTCTGTCTCTCAAAAATAAATTTAAAAAAGGTAAAAAAAATAAAGAGAGACAACCAAATCCAGACATTAGACAATTTAATATTTACAATAGCCAGTATCCAAAAAGCCTTACTAGACATGCCAAAACAAAACAAAACAAAACAAAACAAAACCCACGCAGGAAAATGTGATCACCCAGAGAACAATCAATCAATAGAAACAGACTCAGAAAGTGACAAAGATGGTAAAAGTAACAGAACATGACTTTAAAAAAAAAAAGAAAAACTATCATAAATATGCTTAACAACTTAAAATATAAATATAATGAGATGCAAAGTATATTAAAAAGAACCAAATTGGGGTCACCTGGGTGGCCCAGTCGGTTTAGTGTCTGACTCTTGATTTTGGCTCAGATTATGATCTCATGGCTCATGAGATCAAGCCCTATTTTAGACTCTGTACTAACAGCTAAGAGCCTTCTTGGGATTCTCTCTTCCCCTTCTCTCTGCCCCTCCCCAGTTTGTGCGTCCATGTGGGCTCTCTCTCTCTTTCTCTTTCTCTCTCTCCCAAAAATAAATAAATAAGCTCAAAAAAAGAGACAGAATCAAATGGAACTTCTAGAGATGAAAAATACAACATCTGAAAAAAGGTTTACTGGATGGTTTAATATCAAATTAGATGCTATAGAAAAAATAAAACACTATCCAAACTTAAACATAAAGAAAAGGTTTAAAAAATGAACAGACCCTAAGTGATGTGTGGCACAATATTGAGCAGTCTAAAACATGTATGGTTGGAATTACAGAAGACAGGAGAGGGAGTGAAAATATTTGAAGAAATAATGAAAATCTCACATTCAGAGGAACAAGGGTTACAATTCTACTGACTTCTTTTCAGAAACAGTGCAAACCCGAAAAAAAATGGAATATAGTTATACTGTTCAAACAGCCTGTTAAATTAAAATTTAATATCTAGGAAAAATATTTTTTAATGTTTGTTTATTTTTCAGAGAGAGAGAGAGACAGAGAGAGAATGCCGGGGGGGGGGGGGGTTGGGGTGGTGGTGGAGGGGCTGCAGAGAGAGCGAGACACAGAATCTGAAGTAGGATCCAGACTCTTGAGCTGTCAGCACATAGGCTGACGCAGGTCTCAAACTCACAGACTGGGAGACCATGACTTGAGCCAAAGTGGGATGCTTAACCGACTGAGTCACTCAGGTACCTCTCTAGCAAAAATATTTTTAAGAAACAAAGGTGGTATAACAAAATCTTTAGAAAAACAAAAGTTGAGAAAGTTTATTGCTAGCCAACCTGCACTACAAGATGTGCTAAAAGAAGTCTTTTGGCTGAAAAAAACTAATTCCATATAGAAAATCATGGGGCTCCTGGGTGGCTCAGTCAGTTAAGTGGCCCAGTTTAGCTCAGGTCACGATCTCGCAGTTTGTGAGTTCCAAGTCCCACATCGGGCTCTGTGCTAACAGCTCAGAGCTTGGAGCCTGCTTTGGATTTTGTGTCTCCCTCTCTCTCTCTCTGCCCCTCCCCAGCTCTCACTCTATCTCTCTCAAAAATAAATAAAGATTGTTAAAAAAAAAAAAAGAAAGAAAAGAAAATCAGATGTACACAAAAGAATGAAGAGTGCCAAAAACTGAAAAAAAATGTAGGTAAATTAAAAGTAAGACTTTTGTTCCTTGTTTTCTAATTTACTTGAAAGATAAAGAATACTTGTTACTTTGCATATTCACCATGAAAGCTTATCATTAAGTAGAAGTTGCAAAGATGGTATTTGGTGAGTAATATGTAATCCTCAATATCAGAAGGACCAAGCAAAATCTGACTTCATGGGCTGGGCCAGGGATATTTTAACTGAGGGAAAAGGAAAATGAAAAATTAAGACACAGGAAATAATCTGCAAACTTTGAAGACCAAAATTTAACTTTCTGCATCATGACTTCACACTAACTTTCTTGAATTATTCCTCACTATTTGCCAACATGTTATAGAGAGTTCAAGAAAGTTGGACTGCCTTCTGCATTGTTTTTTAGTGACTATACTTTTTCAGCATTTCTCAATGTTCTCACCACTTAAAATGAAAAATTCACTAACCCCATATCCCTTAATTATCTCTTCTTAGCTCAATCCTACCCATTATTTGAGGTTTATCTCAAAATTGACTTTTTCCATGGAGTCTTTCTTAATTCTCTTTGCAAAATTAATAGCTTCTTCTGTTTTTTTTTTTGTTTGTTTTTTTTTTTATTTTTAGAGAGAGAGAATCTTAAGCAGACTCCATGCTTGGTGTTCAGCTCTCAGCACTTAGCTTGATGCAGGGCTCGATCTCATGACCCTAGGATCACGACCTAAGCCGAAATCAAAATCAAGAGCCACATGTTCAACCAACTGAGCCACCCAGTTGCCCCTAATTGTCGCCCCCTTTCTTTGAACCTCATGGTATGTTATAAGAAACTCTCTTTATACACATGATCTCTGTTTATATTACTTAGCATATCTTCATGCAATATAAGAAGAGAATTATCATCTACTGAGTACCTACTATATATCTCAATGGAACTAATCATTTGAAAAACACTAATCTTCACCACAACCCAGCAAAACAGATATTATTATTCCAATTTACATAGGATGAAATAAAACCGGTGTAAATTGTTCAAGATCACAAAAATACTAAACACAAAGCCAGAAGAATAACATGATGACAAAGCATACATTTTTTCCACTCAATATTGTATGTAATTAATTGGCAAAAATAAATGTAAACTCAACAGTATAAGTTGTTAAAACATTAAGTATTTCAAAAAAGGAAGGAAGGAAAGAGGGAAAGAGGGAGGAAGAGAGAAAAATGGCAGAAGTACAAGAAGATGTTAACAAGTATCTGAAGCAGAAATTTCAAGCATTTTGGTTTGGAACATTTCATATAGAACACCCACGGGAGTACAAAAGGATAAATCAAAGTAACTTTCAGCTGCATTCAACAGTGGGTATCCTTAAGGGGAAAAAAAGCACAGCTACTACTAAAAATGATTATTTTAAAGGGATAAAATTGCTATTGATTTGGATTTCTTAGAATTAGAGGAAGTAACCTGAATAAAAGATCCATTGAATTGCTGTTGGCAACTCCAAATGCAGTCTTAGGAATGCCTGAGTGAGGAGATATGTTTCTTTTAAGTAGATCAAGTTTCTTCAATGGATGTTGCATATGTATATAATTAAAGAGATCTATATCTTGGGAATTAAAATGACAATAAGACAGCTTTTATTTTGGATAGCAAAGTCAAAAAGCACATTAGTCAATGCCTTGGTTGCTCCAAAAATGTCAGCTATGTTGTACATCTGATACTAATATAACATTGTATGTCAGCTATATGCCAATAAAAAATACAAATTAAGCTCCTAACCTCTAAACTACAATAAAGAAAATTGTCAGGAACACTTCTGTGCTAGAAAGCCTCAAAGAATATTGCACAATGACAGTGATTTTTTGAGATAATAAGGTCATGGCCTCTACTCAGTTCTTTAAATCAATGGTTTGGAGCAAGTGTCGCATAGGTTGTTAAAATATTCACAAATATAATTTATGTGTATATATATGTAAATATGTCTAGAACTCTGTATGTGTGTGTATACACAGATATGTATATATACATATATGTGTGTATATATATATATATATATACACACACACACACACACTGATATAAATTCATGCATATAAATGTGCAGGATACATCTAATTACAAATACCTCTGAGTTTTGTGACAAAATAATATAAAAATATTGGGGATTATACATATATATATGTTATTCTGGTGGATATATATCATGGACAGATAAAAAGTTATATATTAGCATATTTTAAAAAATAGAATAGGCAGGGGCGCCTGGGTGGCGCAGTCGGTTAAGCATCCGACTTCAGTCAGGTCACGATCTCGCGGTCTGTGAGTTCGAGCCCCGCAACAGGCTCTGGGCTGATGGCTCGGAGCCTGGAGCCTGTTTCCGATTCTGTGTCTCCCTCTCTCTCTGCCCCTCCCCCGTTCATGCTCTGTCTCTCTCTGTCCCAAAAATAAATAAAAAACGTTGAAAAAAAATTTAAAAAAAAAAAAAAAAAAAAAAAAAAAAAAATAGAATAGGCAGATGTTACTAAGTTTCATTTGTTCACCTCAAGACACAGATATGCAATGATGCAATGTGATCACCACCAGTGTTTTGTGAAGATGACATAACAAGTTTGAAGTATATGGAGTTAATATCTAAAAAATGTACACCTTATGAAAACACACATTTAAATCTATTCCTGAAAGACATTAGCAGAGTTTTCCCAATATACGACTTTAAGATATTGAACCATTTTTTTAAAAAATGTATTTACTAAGGCTTTCTTTTCAACAGACACTCCAAAGTGGTTCATAATAACAACAATTAAAATTTAAAATAATGATGATAGGAAGCAATTACTGTGGTAATAATCTGTGGAAGATAACTTCAAGCAGCTAATATCAAAGGCAAAATTATAGGGACTAAATAATAGTGGTAATCAAATGAACAATTTCCCTACTAAAAATGCTTATTTCATGGCAACCTGCTTAATTAATATTGTCAGTTGCGAATCAATTCAAAACAAACAAATATATTGGCTAAAACAGATAAGCAGAACACCTTTCGAAAAAATTGAGAAAAATACTGTTAAGCATCACAAAAGACTCACTTGATAAATATTTGTGGAGACATAACTCAATCAGGTAAACAGATAAGAAATATAGATGTAATGTTGAATTATGAATCCTAATGTTAATTGACCCAGTTTGCATCATGTCACAAATATTACCTAATGCTTAAACTCCCTGAGTTCAATGACTTTGTGGACCACTAATCCACAGATCTAACCCTTGCACATTGCTGGTGTTAAATAGTTATCTGTTGAATGAGTGAACTGGAAGATGAAAAATCTCCTCTGAGAATAACCTTTGCGATGGGAAGATCCATATTTACTCCTTTTCTATATATGGTATGTACTTTCAATCTTTTCTCTATGCTCTTATGGACTCCATGTGTTATAAGGACATTTTCCAATGGAAAAGATCGATAAATTGCTAATTATGTGCCTGGCAGATTACTGTGTGTGTGTGTGTGTGTGTGTGTGTGTGTGTGTGTGTGATTTCACTGAACAACATGTGGCCCAGAGGGAACAGGAAAGCTTAACATATGGGATAAAGTGTTCCTTTTGGTGTTTTGCTGTGGCACTGCACAGTAAAGTTTTATGAGTTGCAGGAAAACAAATGAAAACAGTAATTCAGACTCCAGTCTAACTATCTCTATAACCTTAAGTTTTGTTCTCACTTATGGCATAGCCATCTTGGGAGTTCTTATTATAAAATTTAAATTTCTGAATCAACAGAGCAATTCAAACAGCAAAGCTTGCCCAACCCATCAAAGAGGATCCTGTTGCAGAGGGTGGCAGAAGGGCAGGAACCTCTTCCGATGCATTCTTATAGTCCTAGTGATTATCATGCTATATCTGGTATTGTAAGTCCCCTGCCATTAAAGCCACAGAGTTGTTCTATTAAAACATGTCTTATCACTGCCTAGCCCCAGCCCTACCGTGCTTGCTCAAGATTTTATGAAAAATCCCTTGCTGATACTGCCAGCTCACTGAATGTGATAAATAGGCAAGAGGTGAATACTGTCAATGATTATGAGATTAAAAGTCTCGTCTAAAAAGAGTATTAAAAAAGGCCTGGGAAAGGAAGTTCTGGTGAAAGAAAGAAAGAAAGAAAGGAAGAAAAAGAAAGAAAGAAAGAAAGAAAGAAAGAAAGAAAGAAAGAAAGAAAGAAAGAAAGAAAGAAAGAAAGAAGAAAGAAAGAAAGAAAGAAAGAAAGAAAGAAAGAAAGAAAGAAAGAAAGAAAGAAAGAAAGAGAAAGAAGAAAGAAAGGAAAGACCCAAATTAAAATAAGTGGGTAAAGACAGTTCATTATTGAGAATAAGAAGTTAAGGGCAGGCCAAGATAATTGACAACTGTAGATGCAGGAGAGGAGGCTAGGGTAAAATTAAAAAGGTAACTTGATTTGGTGTCTTGTAACTATCTAGCTCTAGCTCATATGTATAAAATACTTGGAATTTAAGAAACAAAACAAATGAGCAGAGGGTAAAAAAAGAGAGAGAGGTAAACCAAAAAACAGACTCATTTTTTTAAAAGTTTATTCACCTTTGAGAGAGAGAGTATGTGAGTAGGGGGAGAACAGAGAAGGGAGGGGTGGGGGACAGAGGGTCCTAAGCAGGCTCTGACAGCTGTGAGCCCGATATGGGACTCAAACTCACAAACCATGAGATCATGACCTGAGCAGAAGTCTGATGCTCAACCAACTGAGCCATCCAGGCGCTCCCTCCTGAGAAGTGGACTCTTAACTATAGAGAACAAAATGATGGTTACTAGAAGGTAGGTAGGTGGGGGGATGGGTAAAACAGGGGATGGGAATCAAGAAGACCACTTGTTGTGATAAGTATCAGGTGTGGTATGAACTGTTGAATCACTCAATTGTACACCTGAAACTAACATTACACTACATGTTAACTGGAATTTAAATAAAAACTTAAAAAAAAAAAGTGGTAAAGTCCAGGGTAAATGTGATAAGTTCTATGGACCTTGGTTCCAGAATTTCAATATTCTTCAGTATTTTTTAATAGTTTAATAACATGTGAGGTTCTACAAGTGGTATAGTAGATATTAAGATTAAAAGAATCTATAAATATTTAAAAATATTATCTAAAATATATACAAAACTCTTTGACATTTCTTTTTTTTTAAATCAATATTCCAGGTCATGTGAAATAAAATTACTGGGATAGACTCCAGTTGGGTTCTGGTTTTCTATTCCCAGGTTAGAAATGTCAGGGCTGAGCTCTGTGTTGAATCTTGTAAGGGAATAGTATAAAGAACACAGCTTTCTTGAAGTTAATGGAAAGGATGATTAAAGAGAGCAACCAGCAGGGGGCAGCCCAGGTTCCTCAGATCTAGCCAGGGAACGGTAAACAACCAAGTAGAGTGGCACCATCTCCACTTACGGGAACACAACCTATTGCCAAAGCTTTTAAGGATGATTCAGATCCTCTGGGTGACTTAAGTCTTCGCATAAAGAATATATAACCGTGCCATCAGAGACTCAATTTCCTTGCTCCATCCTTTGAGTTATTTGATACATACAACACCAGCCATTAAGAAATGGTCAGAGCAGTCACATAATCCTGGATTTTCTGGGTCAGTACCAAATTAATAATTTCTGTCTTCTTGTTGGAGTGTGTCTTAGATTTGAAATCAGGAAATTATGTCTCCCTGCACCTGACATCACTGAGCATTAAAAAATTACTGCCTGGGTGCCTGGGTGGTGCAGTCAGTTAAGTGATCGACTTTGGCTCAGGTCATGATCTCACGGTTTGTGGGTTCAGCCCCGCGTCAGGCTCTGTGCTGAACGCTTGTTTGGAGTGTGGGGCCTACTTCAGATTCTGTGTCTCCTTCTCTCTCTGCCCCTCCCCCGCTGGTGCTCTGTCTCACTCTGTGTCTCAAAAATAAATAAATGTAAAAAAAAATTTTTTTAAATCACTACCTTAACTCAGATGGGACAGAGAAAGTTAAGAGGGGGTTTTCTTAGAGTTTTTAAGTTCCACACCAATTTTCAGCTTCTTGAAGAGAAAGGATCTAGGCTCTGAATAATCAAAGAGTTCAGGATAGTGAAGAGGTTAGCAGAAAATATGGGTTATTTTTTTTTTCGATTTTAATGTTTATTTTTGAGAGAGAGAGAGAGAGAGCGCACACACGCACGCAGGAGTGGGAAGGGGCAGAAAGAGAGGGAGACACAGATTCCAAAGTAGGCTCCAGGCTCTGAGCTGTCAGCACAGAGCCCAACGCTGGGCTCAAACACAGAACCACATCATCATGACATGAACTGAAGTCGGACACCTAACCGATTGAGCCACCCAGGTGCCCCTGGATTGTTTTTATTTTTATTTTTAGAAAAGAATCTTTGAGGACCATAGATTTAGCTTAGACACCTCTGTGAAATTTCTGAAGTGAGATCTAATCTACAAGACTGATCTCACTTCTCATCATTGGAACATTTAGAAAAGACCCTAATAACCACAGGAATTGCGAGTAAATATAACGTAGATGCACCTGCTGTTATCTCTCCTATCCACTTATTACACGGGATGCATATATGGGTGTATATATGTGTGTGTTTGTGAGTTTTCTCAGCATCTCCCCCCATTATATTATGAAATTCTTTAAGGTAAGGATACATATATTTTTAAATATCTTCATGTTCTAGAGTGTGACATAGAATAGGCAATTAATAAATGCATGGTTTTGCAAAAGTACATGCATGTTTAATGAATGAATGCTATTTCCAAGAGAGGAAAAGTAAATAAAACAATAGTTAATTGGCTTTAGCTTACATGCTTAAATACCTCAGTGAAGAAGCTAGGATCTTGGCTTTTAAAATGGAATATAATTCATTTCATTAGCTTGTATATAGGAAGCAGAAAGGGCATAGACTTTGGATGGTTGCCTAGCAACTGCTTACCACTAATAGGAGACACTTTTGGAGACAGACCTGAAGAAAGGATCCTAAACCACTGCAGCATCGAATATATTTTCTAACTCAGATAGAGTTAATTCTTGATTATTAAATTCCACTTCATCAAATGGTTTCTGACTAGTTATGTACTATTTGGCTTTCTTCATAGGAGCATAGAGAAAGCGGTGTTCTCCATTTGCCTTATTCGATCAAGTATACCTTCCTCTCTACCACACTCAGGGTTGAAGAGATAAAACTGAGTGAGTTTTCTAAAACGAATGGTGAGCAAAGGCATATGGAAAACATGGAACCAAAGAACCTGCCTGTCTGAAACCAGATAAAATTATAAGGAAATGCCAGATGTGGCAGAGATGGCCATTCTTGAGGATGCTGATGGGTAATTGTACTCAATGTAACTGATTGTGTCATTCCTCAAGTTAAAATCTGGAGAAGCTTGCATGGCCTATACCACCTCATGACCCTCAGACTGGATATATCTGACAGACATGTTTTCTTAGGTCTAGTTACTATTAGCCTCCACAGTATTTATTTTATTTTATTTTATTTTATTTTATTTTATTTTATTTTATTTTATTTTATTTTATTATTTTTGAGATGGAGAGAGAGAGAAGGAGAAAGAGAGAGCAAGCCTGAGCAAGGGAGGTGCAGAGGGAAGAGGGGGAGAGAGAGAGAGAAAGAGAGAGAGAAACTTAAGCAGACTCCACACTCAGCACAGAGCCTAATGCAGGGCTCAATCTCATGACCATGAGATCATGACCTGAGCTGAAATCAAGAGTCAGGCACTTAACCAACTGAGCCACCCATGCACCCCGTCTCCGTAGTATTTTAAAAATTACTTGATCAGCAATTACAATTTGGGACACTTTATGAACAAAATGTGTAATTCTATACTTGAAAAAGTGGAAGTTCTAACAACACAGTGATTATGGCTAGGGCTTGGTAATATCCACTTCCTTTAGACAAAGGAGATATTCTCCAGTCTACCACAATTCCAGTCACTCCTAAATGATCAAACAGCTTTCATGTCAGGATTCCTTTCAGGGATACAAAACATACTGGTAAATTGAAGCACTCAGTGAGCTGGAGGCAGCTGATAGTGACTAAAGAGAAATAGTTTGCACATTTCTTCCCACTTTCAAGTTCAGGGCACATGCTGATACCTTGAAATTGGCCATGGTGGGATATTTACACAACAGAAGCCTGCAAATGTTATCATTCAGGGTCTCCACCCAGCCTCAGAGACCAATTGTTAAAACTTTTACCAGTGCACCACCAAATTGAGATGAAATGAGAGTAGCCACAATTCACAAAGCTGCTTCAGTTATATATGTTACCTGCCTTATTGAATAAAATCACAATTCACAATAAAAATATACTGGAACAATCATAATTGATGTCTACACTTATCTTTAAACATAATAGCAAATAGTCCATTCCATTGTTACTGAACTGTTTGCCATTTTTAAGACGGGACATTTTTCTTTGTAAATATTCCCTTTTTATCGGATAATCTATCTTGTCCATCTGACCAATGACTGCCAGTCTTCCAAAATTCAACTCAGATATTCTTTTATTTTTTAACTCATCTCGTCCTCTCTTAAGTTACCTCCTTGACCAGCCTCAAGGCATATTTGTATGTTCCACCTCTGTACTTCTGAACATGAAGCACATTCCTCTAATAGTTGTTCAGTGCTGGGCAATTGACTGATTGTCTCTTTCTCCTACTAGATTTTGTGTTACTTGAGAATATAGCTTTGCCTTTTTTAAATATCCTTCTAGAAAGATACATTTCCTATTACCCAGTAGGTGTTCAGTAAAAATGTCTTTTCTTTCTTTCTTTCTCTTTCTTTCTCTTTCTTTCTTTCTTTCTTTCTTTCTTTCTTTCTTTCTTTCTTTCTTTCTTTCTTTCTTTCTTTCCTTCCTTCCTTCCTTCCTTCCTTCCTTCCTTCCTTCCTTCCTTCTTTCTTTCTTCCTTTCTTTCTTTCTTTCTTTCTTTCTTTCTTTCTTTCTTTCTTTCTTTCTTTCTTTCTAGTGCGAGTAGGAAAGAGGCAGAGAGAGAGGGAAACAGAGAATCCCAAGTAGGCTCCACACTGATGTTGGGCTCGAGATCTCACAACTATGAGATCCTGACCTGAGCCAAAACCAAGAGTCAGACACTTAACCAACCGAACCGCCCAGGTGCCCCAAGTTTCTTAATTTTAATAAATATTTAGCATGGAGGAACATTAAGTTCTTTTTATTTTGATACATTTTATACATGCTTGTTATAGTCATAAATACTTTCTGTCTCTTGCTTGAAACATGCCTCCCAAGCCTGAAACATATAGATAGGGTGATATCTATGGAGATAAAGTATGGTGACAAGAGATTAAAAAATGGCCTACTAGGACCACCAGGCTCTCAGCAAGGGACTGAATGAGAACAAGTCCAAGGCTACTAACAACAAATCCAACCACTTTTCCACTGGGTCCCAGTTGCCTCTCTTATTGTGTAATCCAATTGCTCCAACTTTATCTCCCTATTCTAAAAATTCCAGCACAGGGATTCTTTATCTTCTCATAGGCTCAGAAATTCAGTAAATATGCCATATATCCAGTTTCATTATTTAACACCTTAAATCTCTACTTATAACGTGAGTTCATTTCTACCTTTCCTGGAGTTCCTCAGAGACATCCCCTATCATCACCTTATCATTGAGATTTATTGATATCATTTCACTTACCAACTGCCTTCTTCATTTTATATCAGAGGCAGATGTTCAACCTGGCATCTTCCCCAGTTGCAATCAATGTACATAATACCACAGGCCCTTGATGGTTTCAGAACATTTTCCTGCCTATAAACAGGAAGACAGTTCAAGGTTTCTGAAGGCACATTTCAAGTGATGCTGCTCAATTCATCAGCAGGTCTCAGTTTCTTGGTTGTTTCATATTGATCTATAAAAATGGACTCTGATGTGGCAGCGTGAGAAGTGGTCCTAAAGAAAAGATGAAAACCATGCTGGCACAATGTAGATACCATATCCTACTGTGCTATAAGTATTAAATGAGTATGTTGAGGAAAGCTTTGATGTGTGGTGCAGGAGATATTGGATAACCCCTGCTAGGTGCCAAAGCTGTTTACTGAGATTGTTATTGCTTTTCTATTCAGTTTTTTTGGATGGCTTTTACTAGAAAAGAAAGAATTTCTTGGTAATACTTATTTATGACTTTCATGATTTGTGAGAACAATTATCACTTAAGAAGAATATTTTCAGAATAATTGTCATATGAATTTCTCTTATGTTATATTAATACAACTTGCTGCAAATAAATTTAGTGTAATAAATGTCATTTATCCAAGGTTTTTAGCAACTTTTTGAATTGTGTTTTTAAATGGTTTTACTTATAATATTCAAGCTGTCACATTAGAAATATTTTCTTTCATTTTGTTTCTATATGGTTGCTTTTACTGTCATTTTTATCATTTATTTAGTACCCATTGAGCAAGTCCCTATAACAAAGCAAAGGTTTTTGTCATTCTCCACTGAATTTGGCTCTGCTCTGACTATTCAGAGACAATCAAACCAAGAAAAACTTTAATTGTGGTTGATGAATTATGAAAATGGCATGACTTTTAAAGGATTTCTCTCACAAAAATCACAACAGAAAGCATACAAATGAGTTTTTTAATCTATCTTTCAGAGTTGTGCTCACTTTCTTCTCTTGTTACAAACTGTTATTTTTTTAGCTAGATTAAAACAACCCTGTATTTGGAAAATCTGATAGACAGGACCTACATAGGTTTATACGATTCTATTTACAGATATTTTAAAGAATTTTTGGCAGTGTCTGTACCACAGGGTGTCCAGGTTATATCAGGGAGGTGGAATGAGGCAAGTGTTTCTCAAAGTGACAGTTATAAGTGAGTAAGACATGGGGAGATAAATCACTTGGTCATCATATTGATCTGAATTCTTGGAGGACATAGATCATAAATTTGAAGGAGAAAGGCAATGTATTTCTGCAAATGGATAGTGCTTAAGTCCCTAAAATGCTCCTTGAAAAAAAATGAGACACAGAAGAGGTTACTTTACCCTAAAACAATCTCACCTCCAATCTTGGCAGATTACTGAATTCTTCAGGCTTCTTGATTATCCTCTTAGATTAACATATCTTTAAGTGAGGCAATAGGGGTAGTCACTGAATGTAGATTCAGAGAATTTAGGCTTGAAAACAAACTTTGCCTCTTACCAACTGTTAACCTTAAGCAAGTCATTTAACCTCTGTAAATATTGATTGTCTCATCTGTAAAATAAAGTTTGCTGTAAAAAAATTACACAAGTCTCAAAAATCACATCATGCATAAAATGCAATGTGACCTCAAACCAAAAACCATTCCATTTCTTCATAGAACTCTGCTTTAGGAGCTAGCAAAAATTGTTCCAGTTAAACATCTAGTAATTCCTAAAAATTCTAGTGCTCCATGTTACATTATGTTGTTGTGTGATGAGACACTAAACACTATGGGTTAGGCTTCACTAAAATTCATAATAGGTTTATTGCCAGAAGAAATTGGCAAGTACACATACTAAGTTCACAAATTTGAATTTCATTTTGCTACATAATTTAAGATTTTCATCTTGCAAAAATAACCTTGGTCATCTCACTTAACTCCTCAAACCTTCATTTTTCTTCTTCTATAAAGTGGAGAGAATAATTCCAACTCCGATTCACAGGTTTATGAGAAGGAAATTTAATAATGTAAAAATAGCTATTATATTACCTAGGAATGTCCTGTGCTTATGTGCAGAAGCCAGAGTCTCTTGTAAGCACGAGTTGCTGTACTATCATGCTCTAAAGAATTACCTATTATTAGATGAGATTCATTTATTCATTCATTCAAATCACACTGATATACTTCAAATATCATCCCAAGGTGGAAGACACTAAGATACATAAAACACATCCCCTAATTTCAAGATAATGTATAGTCCAAGACTCAGCTCACTGTGGCCCATGTGTATTTCCTTTGTGAGCATAGTTTATCTAAATTTTGAATTGGAATGCTTTTTAATGTACCCTCCGTCCAGTTATCTAAATGCTCAAATTCCTCCCTTTCTTCTTATATGAACCAACTCTAGTCAAATATGATAAGTGTACTTGTCTCCCAAAGGCCATGTAATACAGGTATTCCTTCCCTTGGCCAAATGGAAAAACCCCACTATATATGCCTTTCTAATGTGGTTTGACTTCAAGGATACTTTTAAGATGTGTGTTCCCAAGCAAGGCGTTGGAATAACATTCAGATCATCCATTCTTATTTAAATATTTTTCTCAAAAGCTTCTTTTTTGTTTTCATTTTTCTTCTGCATTATATATATATATCTAAATACTTCTTGGATGTGCTCTATTTCGTGCAATTTTGCCAAAATATAAACCTGCCAAATATGGTACCCTTTTCTTACCTCCTTCTGAGGACTATACTTCTCTCAAACTCAGCAACATAACTGAGATCACTTACTGCTAGATTATTCTACTCTTTACTGACTTTTCCTTTCCTGAACTCCTATAGTGTTCTTAATGCTGGTACCGCTCACTTGGGAATGTAATCACATATGAAAACATTCCTTCAGCTATTTCAAATTTTTCCAAAACTGCATTGTTGAGTTTTTGACAGCAGGAACTGGGTCTTAAATATTCTTGTACATTCCACACCTTCTCCAAGTGAAATCTTGGTGAAGTAGTTTGGTGAATAAGCAGTGAAATATGGTCTAACCACATATATGGTAGAGTTATGTGAAATATACAATTATCTATTTTATATGTAGTAAAAATTACTCTTAACTCTCAGAATCAACCTAAGAGTAACTTATCTGTCCACTTTCTTCATCCTTAAACACAAAACAGCTGCAAAACAAACAAACAAAAATAAACATGCTCCAAGTCTTATTCTGGAGCAATTAACCCAGTGACTTGAAATACCAATTATAGGGGCTCCTGGGTGGCTCAGTCAGTTAAGCATCTGACTTTGGCTCAGGTCGTGATCTCGTGGTTCATGGGTTCAAGCCCCATGTCAGGCTCTGTGCTGACAGCTCAGAGCCTAGAGCCTACTTCAGAGTCTGTGTCTCCCTCTCCCTCTGCCCCTCCCCTGCTCATGTTCTGTCTCTCTCTCTCTCTCTCTCTCAAAAATAAATAAACATTTTAAAATGTTTTAAAAATACCAATTATAATAATATTATCTATGGGGCTATATTATCCATGAGTTTTCACAGAGGATTATTCTTATCTTCTGCTGCACTTGATAACCTCTTGATTTTATGCATAAACTTATTTTCCTGGGACCAAATGTTTCTACTTTACAGAATCATGCTTTGAATGCCTCTGGAAATAAAGCCTTTTGTGAGAAATTGTAGGAAAACCTACAGAGTATTATTTTAATAGTTTCATCTAATACGTAGTCAGCTGAGCCCTGACTCTTCACGCAATTCCTAGGAGACCACAGTCCATTACTTTGATGCGCAAGATTTTAAGACTACATTTAACCATGCTCAGGCAAGGTCAGTTATCCTTTGTGGCTTTATGCTGTGTAAGACTGATCTCTTTATGTGCACATTTATTTTCCTTTCATTTTCTTTAATGGCGCACGGCATGTTGGTCATATTTTCTCCAAATGGCTTCCATATAGAAAAATATAGTTGTTGTTTTTTTAATAAATGACATCCCCCCTATGGATTGACCTTTTATGTATAAATTGCGAGGAGTCAGCATAAAGCAAATATTATTACTGTAGGAGCATTGAACTTCACTTCAGAAGGTCAAAACTTGCTTTCAGTTTTGTCAGTGAATAATTATATGACTTTTGTTGAGTTTGGTAACTTTTTTGAGCTTAATTTTCCTATACACATAGTAAGGTTATAATAATGCTACTACCCTCTAAGAGTAATTGAGGGTATCAAATGACATTCTTTGAGTGAAGAGATTTGCAAACTTTTTAAAAATGTTTATTTTTGAGAGAGAGAGAGAGAGAGAGAGAAAGATACAGAACACAAACGGGGAAGGACAGAGAGAGGAAATGGGACAGAGGATCTAAGGTAGGCTCTGCCCTGACAGCAGAGAGCCCATGTGGGCCTTGAACTCACAAACCATGAGATCATGACCTGGGCCAAAGTCACTTAATCAACTGAGCTACCCAGACACCCCAAGATTTGCAAACTTTTAAACATTATACAGATGTCCATAGTATAACTGCTAAGCATAAATAACGATGACCAAAGCCTTATATTTGGCACTATTCTTGAATACCCCTAGGAAAAGCCACATAGAATAAGAGTTGAGTGTACTGACTGACTTACAGGATTATGCAGAGCCAAAACACAGGTTTGAATATATACAAAAAAGAGGTCAGGGTTACATTTTGAATGGTGACTATATAAGAACAAAATAAGTTTGAAAATAAGTCCAAAACCAGGAAATTCCAAGTGGAAAAAACAATAGGTAATACATGAACTAAGAAATAATTTGATAGTGATTGTTATGATTGCAACATAAATATTCAATCAGTGCCCAAAATTCAGGGAGTCTATGCAAGTAGAAATGATAGTAATCAGGAAAGAGCTAGGAGCTATGCCACTAGTAGCAGTGAAGGAGAGCAAATGGGCAGCCAGCATTCATGGAACCTCACAGGAAAATTTCAATCTGGTCATAATAACATTTTAAAAAGTTCCAATTAGTGTGCCTGGGTGGCTCCGTCGGTTGGGCATCCGACTTTGGCTCAGGTCATGATCGCACAGTTTGTGAGTTCGAGCCCCACGTCAGGCCCTGTGCTGACAGCTCAGAGCCTGGAGCCTGCTTTGGATTCTGTGTCTCCTCTCTCTGCCCCTCCCCAACTTGTGCTTTGTCTCTCTCTCACTCAAAAATAAATAAATAAATAAGTGTAGACAAATTTTTTTAAAGTTCCAATTATTAGAATAATGTTAATTAATGAGAAAAGAATTAAAAAGTACTTTTGTGGTGTTGTTGTTGTTGTTTTTAAAGAAACATAGTGCAGAAGTTAAAGAGTAGAAAAACCAGAAGGTAGATTTGATATTTGGTCATATTGCAAAGTCCAAAAGAACCCTTTTATCCCATATCAGCCACACTCTCACAATTTAGGCTGGTACTTGCATATGTTTCAGGATGAGACCAAAGATGGCATTAATAGGCTAAAAGACTAGTATTAGAAGAGCTTCGTTTCACTGCGTCGCATTTCGTGTCTTTAGTGAGCTTACTATATAGTGAGAAAATCTAACAAGCATACAAGGCTGTAAAATTAAAACTGTGACAAGTGTCAGAAAGTTGGTGATACTCTTAAGCTTCTAAATTGGGCATGCACTGATTTATGCATGCCAGAGAAATTTCCCCAAGGAAGTAATAACTGAATTGAAATATGAGGAAGAAAGAAGTTAAGTGATGGGGAAGGAGAAATGCTTCCTTCAGGCAGAGGAACAGTCTAGCCTCACTGAAGGGTGAGTAAAACTGGAGTACTGACAGCAAGAGGAAGGGTGGAAAAACATGAGGCTGTGAAGGTCAGTCAGGTCAGGTCTTAAAGGCCTTGTCTGTGGGCCCTGTCAAATAGCTTGGTCCTCTAAGTAATGAAATCTTTGAAGGGTTTGAAGCAAGAGGTCACATGTTTACGTGTGCATTTCATAGAACATTGTGGCTTCAGGGTGAAGAAGGGATTTTTTTTAATATTTACTTTATTTTTGACAGAGAGAGAGAAAGAACACAGCAGGGGAGGGGCAGAGAGAGAGGGAGACACAGGATCTGAAGAAGGCTCCAGGCTCTCTGAGTGGTTAGCACGGAGCCCGACAGGGGGCCTGAACTCACGAACCACGAGATCATGACCTGAGCCGAAGTCGGCGCTTAACCGACTGAGCCACCCAGGGACCCCAAGAAGGGATTTAATGATGCAACATCACATATAGAAAGAATAGCTGTGGACTTGTGTAGTAGAAAGGAGACAATACTGTATGGACTGGTGCAATGACTGTGGAGATGGAAAGGCTGATTTGAGATGTATTTAGGATGTAAAATCTATGCCCAGTGCTGAATGCTGTGATGGAGGGAAAAAGAGGGCAACAGATGTTGATTCAGGAAGCACTGGAAGAGGTCCAATTTGTGGGGACAATAATGAGTTCATACATGTTGATTCATAGGTGTTTTTGAGATGTTGGCACTGGATATTGTAACCCTACTTGGGAATACGTTTTTGGATTCCAGAAATTTCAGGACTACAAATATAAATTTGTGAGTGATTTGCATATATTCCATAGTGGAATGGTTGAACAGCATTCAGATCTATTTTAATTTGGCGATCACTTTGCTGTATTGTGAGAATTTTCTCAACAGTATGTGATTAATCAAGTGCATTCATTGAGAGAGAGCAAGTGGTTTTACTGATTCACAGTTGGGGCTTTGCTGGATGGACGTGACAAAATAGCAAAAGAGGCCAGAGAACTGAGAGTATTACTGAAGGTGTATTGAAATTTGGATAGTAGACTCTAATAAAATTGGAGCTATTTGAGGTAGTGACGAAGGAAAGGCAGTCAGTGGACTTAAGATGCCAATGAAATCATAGATAAAAGCAGCTGGAATGGGAGAAGTTTGAGATCATAGTGGGATGTGCTTTAATTTTGATTGAAGATGAAATAGTTACAGGTGGCAGTAAGATACTCCAAGAATGAATGGTGTGATGGATTGGAAAAGATACTCATCGGAAGTGATGTCAAAGAGCTGGGGAGCTACATGGTGAACATCACCTGCCCCAAAAGCAATAACAGAGCAGAGTGAATGGTCATGTAAATAAAATCACAAAGTCTCACATAATATTTCCTTTCTTAAGAATATCAAAGAAACAAGGGGTGTCTGGGTGGCTCAGTCAGTTGGACGGTGGCTCTTGATTTCGGCTCAGGTCATGATCTCACGGTTTATGAGTTTGAGCCCCACATTGTGCTGTGTGCTGATGGTGCGGAGCCTGCTTGGGATTCTGTCTCTCTGTCTCTCTTTGCCCCTCCTCTCTCTCTCTCAAAATAAATAAACATTAAAAAAAAGAATATCAAAGATACAAGAGCATATGCTATTCTAGGAGCTTTTAAAAACAATTATGACAGGGGTGCTTGGGTGGCTCAGTTGGTTAAGCATCCAACTCTTGATTTTGGTTCTAGTCATGATCTCACAGTTTGTGAGTTCGAGCTCCGTATCGGGTTCTGTGCTGACAGCCCAGAGCTTTCTTGGGATTCTCTCTCTCCCCATGTCTCTGCCCCTCCCCCACATGTGTGCAATCTCTCTCTCTCTCTCTCTCTCTCTCTCTCTCTCTCTCTCTCTCAAAATAAACAAACATTTAAAAAATTAAAAAAATAAACAATTATGACAATAAACACTTTGGGGTTGCTCTGTGCCAAATATTTGTACATTGGAATCTAGTGTACATTGGAATCTAGTGTACATTGTACATTGGAATCATTTGGATATTTCACATCCTAGCTAATATTACACTCATGTCTCCTGTTATCACACACATACACACACACTCAAAAAAAAAAAAAACAGAAAATATAACACAGAAAAAGTATCTATTTTGACAGTTTTGATCTTTAGGAAGCAGTGAAGACAGTCACAAGATATTTCCTAGTAGGCTCTTGGACAGAGAAAGGAAATGTAATTAAGATGTTGAATAATTTAATGGCATACCCTCTCCAGAGCATATCTACTTTCACTGCTGTTGCTATTTCCAGATCCTATTTTCCAGCCAGCGATTTTTTTATGAGCTGTGATATTCACTTGAAACCTTAATCATTCTCAGAGATCCAGCTCTAAAATGGAAACTAGGGCTTTTCCCTCTACCTGGAACGTACTTGAAAGAACTAGATAGAGCTGCTATGCCAACTGCTTTCAAGAATTATGGAGGGCAAGCCAAGGGAAATGCTTAAGAATAATGTAATCATTTTATTTATTTATTTTTTTAAGGCACTGGTTATGTAGACTTGCCCTGTGAAAACTTCAGTGTTAAATTTTCAGGACCCAGATTAAACTGCTGGTTAGATGCACAATATGACCTAGGTAAGAATCTCTAATACACTATTTGATCATAAAATATGCTATTGACAGCATCTGAAATATATAATTAGAAAATAAGTGGGAATCATCATTTTTATACTTAAAACGCTAATTTGAAGAGTTCCATCAATTAACTTTCAACTTGCATTTAATATTATTTCAACAAATTTATTTGGCAAGTTCTATCATTTTACCTAATGCTATGTACACACTTTTACCTTTGTCCTGAGCTTTAAAACACAATCCTCATTCAATCCCAGATTGTTTGTACCCTCAGCTTTGTTTCTAGTTGTCTCCCAGCTATCCCATTGTCCTTATGCAGACTTTAACTCTGATATTCTCCAAAATGCCTTCTCAATTTTGCAAATGTTCTCTTTCCCCAAAGTGAAGTAAAATACAATGACTGATCTCATCCCACCATGGATTTCCAAGCTGTGATAGGCAGAATAATGTTCCCCCAAAGATATCTATGTGATAATCACAGGAACCTATACATATGTTATGTTATATGATAAAGGGGAAACAAGGTTGCAAATAAAAACCCTTTTCTAATGAACTGACCTTAAAAAAGATTATTCTGGATTGTCCCAACGTAATTGCAAGGGTTTTTAAAAGTAGAAGGAGAAAGAGAGAGGTCAGAGTTAGAGATATTTGATGATGCTATTCTACTTGCTTTGAGGATGAAGGAAGGGGCTTTAAGTCAAGGAATGCAAGTGGTTCCTAAAAGCTAAAAAAAGGCTAGGGTGATTGGGTGGCTCCGTTGGTCAGGCGTCCGACTTCGGCCCAGGTCATGATCTCACGGTTCGTGAGTTCGAGCCCCATGTGAGGCTCTGAGTGTCAGGCTCTGTACTGACAGCTCAGAGCCTGGAGGCTGCTTCAGATTCTGTCTTCCTCTCTCTCTCTCTCTCTCTGCCCCTCCCCTGCTCTCACTCTGTCTGTCTCTCTCTCCCAAAAATACATAAACATTTAAAAGCTATTTAAAAAAGGCAAAAAAAAAAAAAAACAACCCCACCCCACCAAAACCCAAACCAAACAAAAATAAAAACAGATTCTCTTCTAGACACCCTAGAGGGAACACTGTGCCGCTAACACCTTGATTTTATCTCCACAGGACCCACTTCGAACTTCTGACTTCCAGAACTGTAACATAAATTTGTATTGTTTTAAGCCATTATGTTTGCAAAAATTTTTATTACAGTGTAATAGAAAACTAACACACAAGCTTTGGTCATGTGTCTATCAGCAACTTTCCGCCTCTGAATTCTTATCTTCATCAACAACTTGGATTGATTCTCTGTCCACACCAGTGACTAGCATTGTTATCAAAGCTAATTGGTTTACTGTGCAGTAGCCAGGGTTTCTCTTTACTGAGAAGCAATATCCTACTTTTGAAAAACTAAAAAGTGTTCCCATAGGGGCGCCTGGGTGGCGCAGTCGGTTAAGCGTCCGACTTCAGCCAGGTCACGATCTTGCGGTCTGTGAGTTCGAGCCCCGCGTCAGGCTCTGGGCTGATGGCTCGGAGCCTGGAGCCTGTTTCCGATTCTGTGTCTCCCTCTCTCTCTGCCCCTCCCCCGTTCATGCTCTGTCTCTCTCTGTCCCAAAAATAAATAAAAAACGTTGAAAAAAAAATTAAAAAAAAAAAAAAAAAAGTGTTCCCATAAACGAAACATCTGAACACCCAGCACTAGAAATGATGGAGGCTTACAGTAACACTGCAGAAAAGAGTCACTTTCCTCAACCTTTCTTCATGCCATTCACCAGGCTCTCACCTGAGAGGATGCTTTCTCCCCAGTCCCAGGTTATTTTCTCTTATTGCTTAGAAGATCAAGAGTCAAGCTCATTTGAATGTGACTGCATTTGTCCCCCTAATTTTCTACCTAAGATACATCTTAGGACTGCAACACCCTTATTGTTGTTGTCTATTAGATCAGCTCATGAAGTATCTCTTCCCCCTAGGAATTCCACAACTAATTGAAAAGACATGTTGATCTTCTGATTTGTCTAAATTAATAACAATTTCCAAATGCATATAACTTTAAATATTTTTTTAAAATTTTTTAATGTTAATTTTTGAGAGAGAGAGAGAATGCGAGTGGGGTAGGGGCAGCGAGAGAAAGAGAGAGAGAGAGAGAGAGAGAGAGAGAGAGAGAGAGAGAGAGAGAGAATCCCAAGCAGGCTCCAGGCTCTGAGCTGTCAATACAGAGCCCAATGCAGCACTCAAACTCATGAACCATGAGATCATGACCTGGGAAGTCAGAAGTCAAAAGTCAGACACTTAACACGTGCCCCTGGACTTGCTTAGTTAGAATAAGGACATTTTAATGCAACTTTGACTCAGTCCCATGAAAGCAATAATATCAAAATGTTTAAAAACATTTTTATGTTATATATACAAAACGTATCCATGAAAATTATTCTATCTCTGAGCATCATCTTATTCCTGACCTTTACCATCCTCATTTCAGGATACTCATCAAGATTTTTAAATTCCAAATAATTATTAAGTGAAATATTTAACATCCCTACTGACCTTAACCATATTTCTGAGCCTCAGCCCATGCCATGTGCTATTTTTCTGAAATTTTTAAAGAAATAGCAACTATTTAACAATAGAATTGAAAGTATGTAAATTTCTTTTACTCCCTCTAAGGAGAACTGATAAAAGTGAAGCAAAAGAAAGAGAGACTCGGAGAAGTTAAGTCTAGCTCTGGCTTCTGAGGAAATAATTTGAAACTCCTGAAACTCCTGTAGAGACAGAAGCTGTTGGGGTCAGGGTGCGAGGAGAAATTGACAACCAAGTAGGCCATGGATGGAAGGTCTGCTGAGAAGAAAGCTTTTACTGGGTGTGTTTGCCCTCCCCTGGGAAGATCCTTGCCTGCTTCATTGCAGCTCAGAAGTAGAAACCAGTGCTGTCCACTGGCACTGGCCAACTGTGTCTGAGGGAAAACTGCAAGGTAGAGATCAAGCCTTGCTGGAATAGCAAAAATATAAAAGAAATATAAGCATCCACCAGCCCCTGAATGTTTTCCTTCCTCAACTCTTTTCCATCTACACTCAAGGGCTAGGTGTTAATCCCCATGGGAGAATGTTGGAAAAAGAGCAGAGCCTACAGTATAAGTAAAGAATAACTCTCAGCCAAACTCAAGTCCGAGGATGTTCCCAACCACTATTGCAGCCCTAGTTATCGTGCCTCTCCCTTTGTGTCACACACACACACACACACACACACACACACACACACACACACTCCCACAAGACACTCTGTATAGGACAAATATAAAAGGTGGAAGGGAGACTCCAAATGTTTCAGAGAGCAAAATGAATAACACAAAGAAAGTCATACTCTGGAAGATGAAGGGTGGTAATTTTCATAGATGGTATCAAAAATGATGAGGAAATGAAACATATAAGTGAAATATATATTTCAAAAATATAAGTAGAGTTTCCAACATTTGTGGAAATCCTTCCAGAAGACAAATATTGAGAGATGGAAATATTTGTATAAGTGATGACTAGGATGTCTCAGAAATAAAGATCAATTAAACATCTCAGACTGAAATGCCCTAGAGAATTCCAAAGCAGAACACAAACTAAGAAACCTACTAAAAAATTCCGGAGAGAAAGAGAAGATGTACTAATGAAGAATAATCAAACTGACATTGGATTTTTCACCACCATGTCTCAATGCAAGAAAATGATGCAGTAATGTTTTTAAAGTTTTGGAAAAAAACGAAGTTCAAACAAATATTAGCTATTCATCTATCATTTAAATGTAAAAGTGACATTACAGATTTCTTTGCTGTAAGTCCTTAAAGAGTTTATTATCCAAAGGCCGTCTTTTATATCATTCTTAGAGGAAGTACACAAATAAACCCTAGAAAATGAATTCAAGGATATAGAATATGACATTGACAATAACATTGAGTGAATGACTGAAAAGATGATCTTTGTCCACAAAGATAGGGATTAAATGCATCTTATTTATATATTGATAAAGCTGTCTATCCCTTTTTGGCACAACTTGAGTAGAAATGACATATTCACAAACTTTGACATCCACAGCCTTATAAAACCTCACATCTGTCCCATTCCCACAGTGTCTTACTAGATGACTAGCTAACAGATACGAATAATAATCATATCCTACAAGGAAACCACATACTACAATAAGTGAACTTGTACATTTGTGACTAAATAAGTCTACATGAAATACAATTCTTTAGCATTGTTTCCAATGTATCCACACACATAAACCATTAGAAAAACTCAACAGTATTAAAAAAAAATTATTTGTACTGGAGGAATGAAATATTCTGTGGATTTAATTATGGGTTTTCTCTAATCAGGTTTTTCATATTAGTAATAAAATATACACCCACTGTCTTTTATTTAGAACTCTCCTGTGGTGGTAGAATTATGTTATAAATACTAATGTGAATAAACTTTGGCTTTATACCATAAAATATAGAGTTTCTGCATTAAATATTGATGAAAAAAAGGATAATTTTTAGGTATGCATTTTTCAAAGGACAATTGTAACTTTCAATTTGACATTTATTCTCAAGTACTAATATCTTTATTGTGAAACAGAACAAGACACCAGATGTCTTAGATTAAGTGTCCTTTTTTTGGGAAAGCAATATTTAATAAAGAACCAGAGCTCTCATTTTCCTGACATTAGAGGGAAAATGGCAGGTGTAAACCTATGCCAGAAGGAAAATCTCCCCTATATTCTGTGTGTGCTAAATAAAAAATTCAAGTATGTTGTTGTTAAAAATGGAAGTGCTCTCAAAAGCAAACTTTAAAAGACTTTATGTTTTGAAAGTCAACTTTAGAAAACTCTTTCCCTTTATGTGAACGACTGAGTTAATTATAAATAAATCTATTGCTCTTTAAGATACTAGCTTTAACTTAAAAGGTAGTTGAGAGGTAGTTTGAAAGTAATATTGAATGCACACTGTGATATTATATTTGAATCTCTGATAAATTCCATCAAAAAGAAAAGGGAAAAATTTTTAAATTATTCCAAAATGTGTTATATTTTTATTAAATAAAATAGATTTTATTTACATAAATTTGAATAGAATGAATAAACTTTGGTATGTTAATGTTGAAAGATCAGAGAGATGAATGACTATTGTTTGCAAATTTTGTTGAGTATGTGGTGGCTTTAGTTCAGAGAATGGTGGCTTTAGTTCAGAGAATGGTAAGAATATTTATGGATTGCTTACTATTTTACAGGCACTCTTCAAAGTGCTTTGATTATATCAGTGAACAAAACAGATAGACTTTCCTTCATGAAGCTGATGCTCTAGATTACTTAAATCTTTTAAAACTTTAATAACTTGAATAAAATGTAAATAAAACTTTTAATATAATTTAAAAATAAATTTTAAAATCTCAAATTGGCTATATTAAAAGCTCAATAAAAATCAACAACTACTTGATCTCCCAAAATGCTGATGTTTGCCTTACAATTAATTGACAAAACAACCAAAATGGCAGTTAATGTTCTAACCTGTTCAGGCAAAGAATATAACATAAAGCTAATATGAAATCTTTAAAGACTATAGTCTAAACCTGTTTTCACTTAAAGTAGATTTATAATGTTGGAGCATAAGTGAATAAAAGTTAGATCTTTTTTATTCCATGATTTAGTGATGAGATTTTTTTTTTAATTTTTTTTTTTTAACATTTATTTATTTTTGAGACAGAGACAGAGCATGAACGGGGGAGGGGCAGAGAGAGAAGGAGACACAGAATCGGAAGCAGGCTCCAGGCTCTGAGCCATCAGCCCAGAGCCTGACGCGGGGCTCGAACTCACGGACCACGAGATCGTGACCTGAGCCGAAGTCGGACGCTTAACCGACTGAGCCACCCAGGCCCCCCAGTGATGAGATTTTTTAGTTGCAAATTACTCTTGTTTTTCTTCTTTTTCCTTAAATCCTTCTCTGGATTGGACACTATGGAAACATACAGTAATAGTAAAGAAGGAAATCTCTCCAAATAAATGGTTGATGATATAACTCACAAGCAAATTTATTTTATAACCTTGGGGACAATATGCCATACTTGGCATGAGCAGTCTCTCTTCAACGGTATGAGTTCTCAAAAATAAATGAATATTTTAGCTATTAAGTTATTTAAACTTCACAGGATTTGGGGGCTGTTAAATTCTGTAAATGAAAATGTAGGAAGATGCATTTGTCTTTAAGGTGGACATAAATAATTTTATTTCTATGGCCAATCCAAATTGCAGTGAAAAACTTTGGATAGTAATGAAAGATCACTTATGTTGTATGACTTATATGAAGCTTCATAAAAAAATTAAGGAATGTTGACTACTGAAATAATACAGTATAAAAACATAATATGCTTATTTTCTAAAAACTCTTTATCTCAAGTGATACAGATTGTTCAATGACTCAGAATGTCAACATTGTGAACGTTACATGTGAGCTCCATTTTTACAAACAGAACATAAAGGATATTTTTTATGTGGCAGTTCAGATGAGGTAATTGGGCACAAAATACTCCTGTTGAAAAGTTTAATTAGGCACGAATGGGGCTATGTACATATAGATAAAAAGACCTGACTTTGGGGCATTTTTATTTAAATCATCAAACCCATTACCATTCACATGAGAAATAAGCCTACTGACCCAATCAAAATCAACATTCTTGCAAGAACAGGCATCTGATGGACAGGCACACTTGGGGCAGTTACCACAGACAATTTCTCTCCTAGTGTGCAAGTCCCTCTCCTGATTCCTCATTGGCTGAGTACTACAGAGGTTACAGCCTTATCTGGACTATGACCAAGTAAGGCAAAAAGTAGTCTGATTGGAACAAATGTACATTTTCAGAGGTGAGGCAGAGACTTTCAGTCCCTCCTTTGTTCCTTGGCACATGCTCATTGCAAAGCCAGGGAAATAAGCCCATGAAACAGAGAGGGGAAGAAGAACCAGGAAGTGAAGTAAGTATCTAAGGGTTTGGGACACCATTATAGGGGGGTGGAGGGGTAGCGGGGTTCATATTTCCAAAAGGTTGTAAATCTGTTGTTAACTAGACAGCAGTTTTTATTTGGTATTTCTGAAAATGAATCATCTCCCTCACTTCTCACATTTCAGTCACAGCATTTACATGTTTCTCTGTGTGTGTGTGTGTGTGTGTGTGTGTGTGTGTGTGTTTCTCTCTCATGTTTGGCCATAGGATTAAGGCTATTAGTAAAATAGTACAATGTTTATTGTTTAGAAGAATTAAAAACAAGTCATTTTCTTCTTCAATATATTTCATTGTCTAACTATTATTAAGTGAATAGCTGTGTTCCACAAATAGAATAAAGCTAAGATGATTTGCTTGAAATTTCCAGAAGAAAGTAAGAAATGGAGACTCAGAAAATTTTTGCTGGTCTCAGTTGTTTTTTTATTGGATCTGAGTTTATTTCATCCTAGCTTGCCAACTTGTTAGATTTCTTAAAGGCTACCAGCCCAGAAGAAAATATCCCTTAAAATATTGTGATACTGTGTTCTCTGAAAAACTACTTTTTTTTTTTTTAACATTTTTTGATTCAACATCAATCTAAGTAATATATTCCATCCTTGGTTGCAGAAATCAATTAATTATTTTGGTGTTGGTTTCTCTATTCCTCGTGTTTCTTGTAAACTACAGCATGGCATTTTTCCCCCCTCAGGAGAAGAACTGGATTATCTATATGCTAATTATTCCAAGTAGATTAAAATTATTTTCTGAGTTGCACAATTAGGGTAATGGTTTTTATGATATTCCTTTATTTATTTTATCCTTGTTTTCTAATTAAAACATTCTGCCTGAGAACTTAGAGCTTGTAGGTTCAAAGATGAAAAAATTGATAACCAGGGTGATTATCATTGCTAATTTGAATAGGGTGCTTCTATCAAACCTTTGTCTATGTTTCATGATGCACGGCTTCTGCCCATAGATGCTGCAGCCTAGCATAAAAACTATAGATGTGGACAGATACAGCATACATCAGTTTCCTAAATTATAACCCACTCAGCTCACTAACTTAAAAACCACCATCTCTTAATTTCTTACTTGCTCGGAAAGAAAAAATAATGATAAGAAAATTGAGTAACTTTCTAGAAGTATATATAATTTTTCTTTTTAGGAAAACAAGCTATTTTCTCACATTTGGGAAGTATCTTTAAACATACATTGATAGGTAGTCATAACTGACATTATTTTAAGGAAAACAGCTCAAATTTGACAACTGCAAGTTATATTGGGTTGAATGATATGAGTTTAAAACTTTATGTATCTGAAAATTCAGATTTCTCTCTTTTTCAGATAGGTCTTCACCATCTTTTTAGCACTCAGTACTAATATGGAAGGTTTTATAACAAATAATTTAGGTTATTATTAGTAGAAATTACTTGGGGAGACTGGGTGGCTCAGTAGGTTAAGCATCCAACTCTAGCCCAGGTTGATCTCATGGTTTGTAGGTGCTTCAGATTCTGTGTCTCCCTCTCTCTGCCCCTCCCCCACTTGCTCACACATGCACTCTCTCTCTCTCTCTCAAATAATAAACATTAAAAAAATCTAACTAAGCAAGTCCTATGTATTAATGTGCCTTTGTTTATTGCCAATTGTGAGCCAAACGCTGCAACATGCTTCTGCTTATCACTTAGGAAAGTGCTCTCATATTCATTGTCCTGTATGATTCCTCAGCCTCACAAAAGGTGAAATAACTTACCCTAGCACTGAGGTCTGCTGCTTCCAGAGTCTCAAAACTTTCCCTTAGACTATAAGAGAGTGAGCAGAGGTAATTCTGAATATAACTAGTAATACTAATTACTTCCAAAGTCCTCATTCAAATTCCTGCTGCCCAGGGATCCCTTTCTGGCACAACTTGAATAGAAATGACATGTTCACAAACTTTGACATCCACAGCCTTATAAAACCTCACATCTGTCCCATTCCCACAGTGTCTTACTAGATGACTGCCCAAGTCATTGCATTTCAAGGGATTTTTAAATAGATAATAGATTAATTTGCCTCCCTCTCAAAGGGTGTTTAAATAATTATCAGCAACCTCCAATGCCTTAACTCAAGGGAATGAATAATGTGGTAATTTCCAGCTCTCTGACAGGGTTGGTAGGAGAAATGTTTTTGAACCTTGGGGTGTGGGAGTAGCAAGAATTAGGCTTGACATAAGCTGAATCACCCAGTGTAGGCAACTCTGTTCACAATACCCACACAACCGCTTAGCATTCTTTCTGAGTAGTCAACCTAAACTTACAGGTATGAGAGGCTCAAGACTCAACTTCAAAAAATGAAAAATGTCAACACTTTTAGAACCATTGAAAACCAATTGCATTTACACATATATTGCTTATGTTACATATGTTATTTATACAACATACTGCTATGTAACTTAATTATATCCAAGACATATTATAAAAGCATGTCAACGTGTTTTACTCGGTACTGTGTAGTCACATCACATGAAAAGAATTAGGTCAACTAATCATATCAGCTAAAGTCATAATTTTGAGTTTCTATTTTTTCAAAAAGTTCTTACCATGGCCTAAAATGCCCCTAAGTGATCTATGCCCCAGCTCATTCCCCATATTTCTTTTTTTTTTTTTTTTTTTTTTTTTTTTTTTTTTGCTCAGCTCCAGCCCCATTGGCTCCTTGCTGTTCCCTGATCGCATCAATAACACTTTGGCATTTCTGTCCTCTCAGCCTGAAACACCCATGTCCCAGATTTCTTCCAGTGCCAGACCCTCCATCAATACCCTATATACATGGTACCCAGACCATCCTCTCCCTATCTCCACATCCCTATTTATGTTGTACCCATTATCACCATCTGGTATACAACAGACAGAATTTATTCATGTATTTTCTGTCTTTCCCTATTAGAATCTAAATTCCATGAGAGCAAAGACTTTGGTTTATTGAACCACTGTGCCTAGGCAAAAGATTGGAGATTCAATAATTACTTGTTAATGAATAAACCCAAAGAGAATTTAATGGTGTTTACCATAGCATTATTCACAATAAGCATTCACAAATGCCCATCAGCAGATGAATGGATAAAAAAGATGTGGTTTATGTACACAATGGGATATGATTTAGCCATGGGAAAGGAGGACATCCTGCCATTTGCAGCAGCATGGATGGACCCTGAGCACATTCTGCTAAGTGAGGTAAGTCAGTCAGAGAAAGACATGTGAAGTATGATATCACTTATTTGTGGAATCTAAAAAAGTCAAACCTTAAAAAAAAAAAAGACATAGAGTAAAACAGTGTTTACCAGAGGATGGGGAAGAGTGGATAAGATTGATGGTGTTTAATGGTACAAACTTATACTAAGTACTAAATAAGCCATAGAAATCTAGTGTATGGGATATTGAATATAGACAATAATATTGTACATCAAGAATATACTTTGATAAATATCATCACAACAAAACCATATTACAATATATGAATGTATCAAAGTAACACACTGTGTATCTCAAATTTACATAATGTTACATGTCAAATTTATCCAGTTAAAAAAAAAAAAAGAACTTCAGAGATCCTAGACACTGCAAAGGTTTGGGAAGATATGAAATAAAAATGAATTCTTTTTTTTAAATTTCTTTTTCAACGTTTTTTATTTATTTTTGGGACAGAGAGAGACAGAGCATAAACGGGGGAGGGGCAGAGAGAGAGGGAGACACAGAATCGGAAAAAGGCTCCAGGCTCCGAGCCATCAGCCCAGAGCCCGACGCGGGGCTCGAACTCACGGACCGCGAGATCGTGACCTGGCTGAAGTCGGACGCTTAACCGACTGCGCCACCCAGGCGCCCCTAAAAATGAATTCTAATCCATAAAATAAAAAAATTTTTAAAGAAAACTTAAGTGCATGTTGCAGTAAGAATCATATAATTCTGAAGTAATGCCATATCAATGAAACCAGTCTAGTGTTTCTGCAAATGCTTTAAAGTGAATAATTTATACAAAATAAAAGACATTATGAAATTTTTTCTGGCTTTTGACACTTTGTATAATTCCTAATTACTGCTTTTAATAATCAAATGAAAATGGAGGTTTTAATCATCTGAATCTTGTCTGGTTGAAAATATTTGGAGCTAAAAGCATACCAATAAAATCAACAAACATTTAAGTACTTAGGGATTTCTTTATTTCTGCATTACCAGTGGAAAGATCCGTAATTGGGTATACTTTGAGATTGAGATTTTAACTTATCAGAATCATTTCTAATAGTGATAAAGCTTGATGGCAGATGTAGTTTAATTCTATCACATAAATCAGGCACAAGAAATATTACATAACTCTATCATGTTAAATCTATCTCTATGCCTTTGTTACTGTGGCAAAAAAATTCAACTATAGTCATTATTGACGAATTTCTTCCTCTTTGTCTCTAAGATTCAATGAAGATCGGTGAGTTTTATGCTGCCCAGAAAATGAAGCGTCCCTGGTCTTTCATTCTCACTAATGGTTGAAGGCATGCTTATATTTGAAGCTGGCATTTCTCTTGGGGAAAGTAACACTGCCGAGTGCAACGGAAGCTATGGGCTGCCTGACTCATCCTCCACTTGAAACTATCCTTTTTTGCCTTCCTTGAACATAAGAAACTACAAGCACCAATGACTCAATTTACCAAGCTCTATGGCAGCTTGGAAGCCTTGGTGTACTGTCTGAGAAATGAACTAAAAGCAGAAGCTTACTGAATTGCTTTTTGCCATGGCTACTTCTCCATTCTGCTTCCTGAACCAATGACATGAGGCTGCCAGTACAGACGCCATATGAAAAGCAAAAGGATAAGAGCCAACATACTGAAGTTGGCAGAATAAGGAGACAGCAAGAGCCTAATGACATTGCTGAACAGCTGAGATAATGCCAAGAACCAACTACCTATGAATTAAATTTTACCTCTAAAGAATACACACTGTCGGGGCGCCTGGGTGGCGCAGTCGGTTAAGCGTCCGACTTCAGCCAGGTCACAATCTCGCGGTCCGTGAGTTCGAGCCCCGCGTCAGGCTCTGGGCTGATGGCTCGGAGCCTGGAGCCTGTTTCCGATTCTGTGTCTCCCTCTCTCTCTGCCCCTCCCCCGTTCATGCTCTGTCTCTCTCTGTCCCAAAAATAAATAAAAAACGTTGAAAAAAAAATTTTTTTTAAAATATTAAAAAAAGAAAAGAATACACACTGTCTTAAGATCTGTAAAATTTTTCTTTCTGGTAGTTGAAAACATCTCTAACTTGAAATGGAAACTTTGGTGCAAAGAGTCACTGTCTATCACAGTAGCCATGCAGCCTAGCATCCCACATCTCTAGGTATATCATTTTCCACAGTTGGTGCTGTCGCTCCAGGCTATTGTAAGAAAGTGGATACAGTTACCTGTTATTTTGGTAACACTTCAGAAGGCTGCCTCCTTCTCATTCTTATGGAATTTTACCTTTCCCCAGAGTGGGCTGTTCCAGTCTTTTCCCTACAAGCACTGTATGTATTTTCCTCTTCTTTAGAAAGATCAAGTATATTCACTGAGAATGGAACTTTACACCCATATCTTAAGAGCTCTTCTTAAAGGTGAAATAGAGGAAGGAATTGAATAGGGAAAGAAGATACTGATGCCAGATAGGTTTTTTTCTATTAATTTTCCCAGTTACACTATTATAACCTACTATCTCTTGGGGTGTACGTACTTAATTTAGTAATGCAAAAGATCATTTTTTAAAAAGTTTATTTATTTTGTGTGTGATAGAGATAGTGAGAAAGAGTGAGCATGCCAGCAGGGGAGGAGCACAGAGAGAAGGAGAGAGAGAATCCCAAGCAGGCTCTGCACTGTCAGCTCAGAGCCCAATGAGGGGCCCAAACCCACAAACCGTGAGATCATGATGTAAGCTGAAATCAAGAGTCAGACACTCAACCGACTGAGCCACCCAGATGCCTCCAAAGATTGCTTTTAAATTCCAGGGTTTGTCTCAGCTACCAATAATCAATCAACTGCATGATGGACATACCCAATACATTGTTGGTTAAGATACCAAAGAACAGACTTCCACATCTCAGTCTTAAGCACTCCTATGAAAAACAGTTAAAAACACAACCAAAGTTTAACTTGAATGCAGATTTTGTTACTAGAAATAAAAGAAAATTAAAGTCCCATTTCAGCTCTTTCTGAGCCACCTAAAATCACCTTCAATCCAGAACCCATGTATTATGTTCGTGTAAAGTACTATTTAAATACATTTGTTCTTGTCTAGAAATAAGCAGAACTTGTTGGCAAAATAGTTAAAAGTATTGCCTTATTTTTTTCTGGTTATAAAGAAATATGCTGTTATTCCTTCCATCTTAGGGAAAAAAATCATTCAACTCCACTTTTCCCATCTGCAGTTGCCCTATATCTTTGTTCCTTTTTGCAACAAATCTCCTCAAAAGAGTTTCTACATACATTTGCTATCTCCAGTTCTTCTCCTCCATAACCTTAAACCTATTCTAATCAGGTTTTTACCTCCACAGCATCAACAAAGCTGATGCCGTCAAGATTGCCAATGGCCTTGTGGCTAAATCCAACAGCCAGTTCTCACAGTTGATTATCCGCTTCTCCATCATGCTCTTTATTTTTAAGATTTCTCTTAGTTTTCCTTCTAACTCACTGTTTTCTCAATCTCAATATCCTTTGTTGGTCCTGACAATCTCTCCTTACCTATTAATGTGGAAGTGTCCTAAGAATCAGTCCTTAGATCTCTTCTCTGTTCTTCTCTGCTCACCCATTACAATGGCTTTAAATGCTGTTTTTTTTATACTAACAACTTTATACCAACAACTCCCAAATATAAATCTCTAGCCCAGACCTCTTACCTAATCACCAGTCTTATATATCCATCTGCCAACTTGAAATATCCCCTTGGGTGTTCAATGGAAATCTTGTATTTAACATACATAGAACTAAAGAAATTAAAATTTCTTTTGGCCTAGGAATAAAAAAGAGTGCGCCAATTTATTTTCTAAGAAAGAAAACTACAAATACATAAATATAATATCTCCCTTTTGTGACTGATCAGTTTTTTCAATAATTTAATCTTTCACAGATTAATATACAGATTTTAGAAACAATTTCATAAATCATCCGAATGTAATTTCTGAATTAGGAAATAATGCCTTTCAGAAGCAGCAAATAAAGTTTTCTCTTTTCCCAACTCTATTCTCGTCAATTCAAAGAAAAATATGCCTAGTTATTCCGTAAAGAAGAGTTATCCTATCTTTGTTCATTTTTATCTCAAAAAAGTGCAGTCCCAAAGTGTCATGTTACTCCTATTGTTAACATTAATGATGACTGCAACTTCCTTGGCATGCTAAAGGCAGCCATGTTTCCCATTTTCATAAGATTGTGAGAAACAGTTAAGCAAACAATCATGTGATCATAACCATTATTTTTGACCAGTTTAGAGTAGAATCTACTCCTAATGTGAAAGAACTAGATGAGGCACTTTTGTGATTTGGTAATTTTCTGAAGAATCCTCAATAGACAAGGGATATGCCAATACTACACCAAAGATTGTGCTTAATGTTGGGTAATAGTAGTGTGACCCTAGGGTAATCTGGGAATCTGTTTAGCCTATTCTGCAGGATAGAATAGAAATAATCTACATTATGTTTTTATATACTTCAGGAGTTTTGTTAAAAATTTACAGTCATATTGAACCTTTATATTACCAAAGATAGTCTGCTAATTTCTATTTGTTGTTATAAAATGTAAATACCTTGATCTCTGGAGACAGTCTGTAAATAAGAAAATCCTTTGAAAGTCTGTTCATGTTGATGCTAGGATAAATATGAAAGGAAGATTTCATTATCTTTAAAGGCAATTGGAAATGGGTTTAGAAACTGTTGCCAACATTTTGTGCAATAAGATCTACTACAAAGAAAATCAATACTAAAGAACAAAAATCACAAGTTGCTGTACTCTTTGTAAAAAAACAAAAATCAAGGAAAATATAATAATAATTATAATCATAATAGCAGTTCATATTTACCCAGGAGAATCTTTGTACACAATACTGTACTAAGCATATTTCATACACCTTCTCATTCTGAACTCATGACAAAATTATGATGTAGATGTTATTTTTCTCAGCAGTTGACAAGTTTCTATAAAACTTAGTGTTTAAATTACTTGCTGGAAAACATATAGCTAGTAAAGGATAAGAATAAGATTTCAACTCAAATTGACTTTGAGTCAATTATTTTCTTTACCATAGGTCAAGTAGATCTACCTTAACTAGGTTTATCATAGCACAATAGAACCTAATTACTTGTGCTAATTATGGGAATGGGGTCCCAGAGGAGATCTATAAAGTGAATTTCTAGTCCTGGGAATTAAGTCTGGCATTTGCTGTTGAAAAAGTTTAAAGAAATGTATAAGAGGTTCAAAATACTGTAACTACAGAGTCTGTGGCAAGTTGAAGTTTTAACTAGACTGGTATCGGTGTCCGAGAAGGTCCAGTCCAATGGGTGAGGCAGGGTAGCAAGGGATCCAGGGACAGTGATAAATATGGTGTCCACTATATCCCAGATACCTTATGAGGCCCTGGAGATACTGAACAAAGGAACCAAATAAAAAGAATGAATAGTTGACCCTAAACAGGTAAAAGGAGCCAAATGACAAAATATCTTGGATGGCAAGCTTAAAATTTTGTATTTTATTCTGACACTGATAGATAAACAACTGGGGGGAACACAGTAAGATACGGATTTCAGAAAAATCAGTCTAAGTAACAGTTCGATTTAAAAAAAAATGTGCTAAAATTCTATAAGTCCGGTAATGTGCTTGGCAGTAGAAATAAGGTGATGAATGCCTCCTGGAGGACCCTAAGGGTCAATTTCCAGAAAAAGAGCAGGCCTAGCTAACTCATTTTATTATGTTCCTTGACCATAAAATGAGAAGAGATGAATGGTAGCAACTTATCAGCTTACTTACAGTCCCCTGTCAATTTAACAATCCAAGAAAGAGGGGACTTAATTGCTTCAGAAAAGGAAAGCAAGCACCTGAGTTTTAATAATTTTAAAATAATATTTATAATTTATGAATGGCTTCTTAAGATCTACTTCAAAATTAAAGTAAGTTACAGAGTGGTTGGAATTCCTCCCCACCCCTACTCATTCCTTGTAAGTCCTTAAAGTTGTTTTATTGCGGTGTTTTATTGATTCACAATTTGTGATATCTATTAAGGAAACGTCAAAAACAAACTGCATCATACCGGTTAAACAGACGAGGAAGACTAAGATTACTGCAATAGGACTTAAGACTGTGCAATAGGGAAGAGAGATTGAACTCAACTCTGCTAAAACAAAAGCAGCAGAGCTTTTAAACACTGGGGTGAGTGAGAGGAAAAGTACTGGAAGACATTTGGGAAGATGTTGGTCAGTGTGGTTGGGCCATCTGTGTTTGCTAACTGGCATTTTAGGCTCCTATCCTCCCACAGGCACTGGTGGGTAGGGGCACTTTCATAATTATTATATTTTAAAGGAATGGCTCCCAGGTCCTTGAGAAAGACACTCTTGGGTTGTAACTGGCAAGAGCTGGGAGAAAAATTATATTTCCAAGGGATGGAGAAAGAATATGCAACATCAAGTTTTCTAAAGTAAATGCTCTAAGAAAACGGAGGTCAGGGTCCTCGAGTCAAGGAAAAATAAATCTAAAGTTTAGTCAAATGAGGAGAATATTAAGATATCTTGTCATAATTACCAGTTGGTAATTCAATGCTTTATTTTTAAGTAATATGTAACCTGATATTTAACATATGAGAAACAATCTCATATTTAAGGTGGTATGCTTGCATGAAGGATTTTTTGATGGTGTGAGGCAACAGAAATGTCTGCTTCTGGCTCTCTAGTGGACTACATATGTCAGAGAATGCTAAGTATTAATTCTGTGTCATTTTTCCATGGGTCCAACAAACCACATGTCAATACGTGGATATTTGGGACCAAGAAAAGCTGTTGCTAAAGGCAAACAGTCTTTTTCCACATTAATATTTTGACACTTAACATTACGATTTTTCATCATAGAGTTATCAGTTCTAAAAAACATATGTAGATCTACATCTCAACAATTTTAATTTTGGAAAATAAACCTTGTAATGATATTTGCCTTAGGAATCTCATTTGTGTCATTAAGAAGTTGCACATTAAAAAGCAACTTGTTCAAGTAGTATTTTTGTCATTATATTTTGCTCTTGTAAAAAATCAGACCAAAAGCTTGTGCAAAGACCTTTTATACAAATAAAAACAAAAGAAAGCCGGTAATATTTTATATTTTGACAGTCATTAGTTGATTCTGAAAGCATTTAACCTTAATATTAAAGAATTATTATTATTATTTGGTCAACACTGAAAGAAGAAAATAAAAACAAGAAAATAAAAACAAAACTAAAAGAAAGTTGCTAACTTCATTCTTTGCTAGGTAATGTGAAAATTGGTGATCTCTTCTCCTGACTCCTTGTTATGCAATGTAAACCTTTCAAGGTCTCCAGTGAAAAGAATGTCGGCTCTTTTGTGCAGAACTTACCCTAACATGGTTTATGAAGCTGAATTATTGAATTTTTTCTTTATCTTTGGCTTGTCTTTTTGCTTACTTCACACTAAATGGCCTGCTTCAGTCAATATTCAGTATTTGCTACTTTACCTTATGCCTTTTCTTTGTCTCTATATATCCAGCTGTGTGTATGAGTATGTTTTTAAATCATTATTATCTTAGATTCTGGATATTTCTACCAACCATCCCTCCAGAATTCCTATAATTTTTCAATGCTTCTCAGCAGCAGCCAAGGTGAGAAGGTGCAGTAACTGCAACAGGAGGGAATACCATGTAGAACATTTAAATTAATCCCTTTTGTTTCCAGAGAAACCAAGTTACTGGCAAGTGTGAGCTCTGGAGGAAAAAAAAAATACATACAGTAATTCCTTGGGTACTAACTTCACACTTAATCCTTTGCAATGAGGTTACAGGTTTTATTTTTGGTTTGGGTTGGTTTTGGTTGGCAAATTAAGCATGTCTTAATACAGCTTCTTTAGACCATTAAGAAATAATTGATTAAACATCTTTTTAGTTATATAACACTGAGACCATTTATTCATTCAAGAAAGGGTTCAAGAACTGCCACATTCAAATTATATGAAGAATCCTTTCCATATGGTGGCATTTTTAGACATTTCATGTCATTATTTAGTACTTTTAATAGAAATGTGAAATTTTCACTTAATGCCAAAGTAGTTAAATAATTTTGCTGTAATAATTTTGCTTTTCCTGGCTTACAAGAAAATTTATTCCCCCCCTAAAATAGTTACTTGATACTGAGTTATATTGAATGCCCTTATCTCACTTTTTTACTATGAGAAATATACTGAAAAATGAAAATATAAGTTCTATGGGTCTACAATACGTGCACACTATTTTACAAACAATAATACATCATATTTGATTCCAAATTTGAAATTTGGCTCCAAAATGAAAAAAAGAATTTCCAGAGAAAAGATATGTGGCTGGTGTGCTAATAAATGAGTAGCTAAACTATAAGGTAAGTGGACACATGACATTTATAAAATCTAAAATGATTCAATTCCTGTTAGTGTAATCATTTACATAAAATAACTCTAAGCAAAAGAATATTTCTTCACATTGTAATGCAGCTAAGAAAATTGTCCTGATAATGTCAATTTCATTTGTTGCTGATGAAATATAACATTATATGACTATGGGGAAGTAGTTTTTAAGGTATGCTCATAAAATTTTTCATACTCTTTAAGCCAATAATTCCATTTGAGGAATATTTTTTTAAATATATTTTTAAGGTTTATTTATTCTTTTTTTAAAATTTTTTAACATTTATTTGTTATTAAAAGACAGAGAGAGACAGAACATGAGCAGGGGAGAGGCAGAGAGAGAGGGAGACACAGAATCTGAAGCAGGCTCCAGGCTCTGAGCTGTCAGCCCAGAGCCCAACATGGGGCTCGAACTCACAAACCATGAGATCATGACCTCAGCTGAAGTCGGATGCTTAACCAACTGAGCCACCCAGGCGCCCCTAAGGTTTATTTATTCTTAAGAAAAAGAGAGAGAGAGAGTGAGTGGTGAAGAGGCAGAGAGAAGGAGACACAGAATCCAAAGAAGGCTCCAGGCTCCGAGTTGTCAGCACAGAGCCCAAAGCTGGGCTCAAACCCACAAACTGTGAGATCATGACCTGAGCTGAAGTCAGATGCTTAAACTACTGAGCCACCCAGTCACCCTGGGGAATAACCTTCAAGAAAAAAAAAACCTCCTTGCCACAAAATAAAATATACAAAAATATACAAAGACCATTGACAAAATGGTCAATGTTTTGTGATTTATAATAGAAAACAGGAAAAAGAAATAGAAATCATGAATAGCTGAGGGCAATGAATATATATAGAACATTAACCTAATGGGATATTATGCATCCTTTTTACATTTTAATTGCTAAAACAATACACCTATGTGCAAAATGTTTAGAAAAAATGCTATTCTATTAAGTTCAAGTATCTATCTTACATTAGGCCATGTTAGACAGGAGAAAGACCTGTGGGGTGTTTGTTCTTTGTTTTATTTACAATACATACACATGAGACTTTACTTTTTAAAGCTAATATATATGTCCAGGCCTCATCCCAAGAGATAATTTCAAAAGATTTAGAGCTGAGCACAGAGGTGTGTGTGTGTGTGTGTGTGTGTGTGTGTGTGTGTGTGTTTATTTAGTTAGTTATTTTAAATTTTTAATGTTTATTTTTTATTGTATTTTTGAGAGAGAGAGCATGAGCAGGGGAAGGAAGAGCAGAGACAGGGAGACACAGAATCTGAAGCAGGTTCCAGGCTCTGAGCTGTCAGCCCAGAGCCCAATGAGGGGCTCGAACTCACCAACTGCTAGATCATAACCTAAGCCGAAGTGGGACGCTTAGCTGACTGAGCCACTCAGGCACCCCACAGGCATGTGTATTTTTAAAGGGCCCCAACAATTTTTTCTGATGCAGAGCCAGAAAGGGACCAACATACTAGATGGAGTTCTTCCATGGCAGGGATAATGTGATAATTGTGTGGCCCTGCAGTGCTTCCCTGAGACCGCACGGAGTGGGAATACAGTGCCTGAGCAAGAATGAACTGAGGCTAGAGGGGTAAAAGGCCAAACTGAAGCATGACTGAAATGAAAGGTAAAATACACACACATACCCACACTCACACATTATATTAGTATTATAAAATGAGAATAACAAAAGGAAAAAAAGGAAAACCAACAAAATGAAACCATTTGGTTTGTGAAGTAGAACATTATGGAATTATATTTAACTTTCTTTATTTTTGTAGAAGCTTTGCTTATATTTTGTAAAAAAAAAAAAAGCTATTTTTAAGGAGAAAGAATCTGCTGGTAGATAATCAACTAATCTATTTACTTCTTGAAATGAAACGGCAGATTTATCAATAATATGTGTGTAGTCCACATTATTGGCATTGAGAAAATGAAGAGAACCAAATTTTGAAAATGAGTGTAAACTAACATACTCTTACCATATTACCCAGCAATTGTGCTCTTGGTATTTAGCCAATGGATCACAACCTTGTATCTACACAAAAACCTAACAGAGATGTTTACAGCAGCTTTATTCATGATTGTGAAAATTTGGAGACAACCAAGATGTCTTTCAGTAGGTGACTGGATAAACTGGGATACATTCAAAAACTGGAATATTATTCAGCACTAAAAGGAAATGAGCTATCAGGCCATGAAAAGGCAAGAAGAAATTTTAAATGCATATTCCTAGGTGAAACAAGTCAATCTGAAAAGACTACATACTGTATGAGCCCAAGTATATGACATTCTGGAAAAGCAAAAGTATGGAGACAGTAAAAATATCAGTGGGTGCCAAGGGTTAAGGGGAAAGAAGGGACGAGCACAGAGGATTTTTAGGGCAGTGAAACTATCCCGTATGATATTACAATTGTGGACACATGTCATTACACACTTAACAAAATCCATAGAATGTACAACACCAAGAGTGAACCCTTATGTAAACTATGGGCTTTGGGTGATAATGATATGTCTTTGTAGGTCCATAGAGTATGACAAATACATGACCATGGTGTGGGACGCAGACAGTAGGAAGATTGTGCATGTGTCGGGTGGGGGTAAATGGGAACTCTCTCTACTTTCTGTTCAATTTTGTATAGACCTAAAACTGCTCTAAAAATAGTCTATTTAAAAAAAATAGCATTAGGTTATGTGGGATTCTAACTGGAAATCACCAAAGTCTTTGAAGATCTTGCTGTTCAAAATGCATATTCAGCGGTCCATCACTTTGCCATGACAATATGATAAAGAAAAATATCAAGATGCATAGGGGCACTTGTACCCCAAAGTTTATAGCAGCACACTCAACAATAGCCAAATTGTGTAAAAAGCCTAAATGTCCATCAGCTGATGAGTGGATAAAGAAATTGTGGTTTATATACACAATGGAGTACTACGTGGCAATGAGAAAGAACGAAATATGGCCCTTTGTAGCAACGTGGATGGAACTGGAGAGTGTGATGCTAAGTGAAATAAGCCATACAGAGAAAGACAGATACCATATGTTTTCACTCTTATGTGGATCCTGAGAAACTTTACAGAAACCCATGGGGGAGGGGAAAGAAAAAAAAGGAAAAAAAAGAGGTTAGAGTGGGAGAGAGAGCCAAAGCATAAGAGACTCTTAAAAACGGAGAACAAACTGAGGGTTGATGGGGAGTGGGAGGGAGCGGAGGGTAGGTGATGGGCACTGAAGAGGGTATCTTTTGGGATGAGCACTGGGTGTTTGTATGGAAACTAATTTGACAATAAATTTCATATAATAAAACATAAAAAAATTAAAGAAAAACATCAAGAAATACTAATTCAATACAATTATTTAATTTTTAGACAATGATGAAAAATATCATATCTTTGAAATAGAGTTAGTTTAGGGGAGAACAGGAAATTATTAAATTTAGTATCAATATGAATGATACTGAATCCATGTTAGAGAAAATTAATATATATCTATAATTTAATAATATTCAAGAATTTAAACAATTAACTGAGTTTTGGCAGGGGAAATTGGAAGAGAGACAATTTTTGTCAGTAAGAAAAAATTTTAAGCTGAATATTTTAATCATCATAAACTGCTAGGGATTTCAATATTTTAATAGATTCATTTAGCTCTAAATGTCTTCAAGCATGGTATAAATCCTCCAGAGTCCCTGCTTTGTAATATAGCCTTTTAACATATTCATTGTCTCTTTCCAAGAAAGTTCACTATTGCTATTCCATTAGTCTGTTTTGTGATTTATTTCAAAGTAAAATGAATATCTTCACTTTTCATTCATGACTATTTAATCTTGATTTTTTAATAAAAATTTGATGGTAATTATCATCTATTAAAACACATTCTTTCCCTCTTCTTGTGCATTTTTCCTCTTTACAGTAAATCCTACATTCTGACACCACAGTTAAAAACGTTTTATCAGTAATTACATCTAGACATATTCCTTTTACGAACTCAGTTTCTTAATAGACTCTTAATCAACTCGGAGCATTTTTAGACATGGCAAAGATTCTATTGACGCATAATAGGAGAGTGTTGGATTTGCCAACCTCGTTTCTCTTTTTCATTTTACCCTTCCCTTAATCCCGATAGCTTCATAGCTTTTATAGGGTAAACTTACACAGAACCTCACCATATACTGGAATGTTAGCTGTGTGTGGTGTGCTGTCAAAACAGAAGTCCATTACCCATAAGTGAGACAGAAGCCATCTTTAGATGGAGGAGGCATTCACAAGAGGTTCAGTAAATATTAGAAGATAAGGCATTTACAAGAGGCTCAGTAAATATTAAAACCATGAGAAACTATGGCAGAGAAGATCATCTGCAGCAAAAATAAAAGTAAACTGTTCTGCCTCTCTGATCCTTAATTTTACCATCATCAAAATGAAAACAAAATATATTTACCTCCAGAATCGCTGTGATAATTAAGTCAGAACATATAAATGAAAATTCAGTACTAGTCATAAAATGCCATATAAATATTGGGTAGTATCACAATTAATAATAATTCCATCTCAGAATTATAAGAAACTTAGGCAGGCAAAGCATTTAGAAGAGGAAAACACAGGCTACATGCCCGAGACTTGAATGAAAGTGAGAGCTCTGTATGTTCATAAATCCCTGCATCCCAAATTCCTTGTATTATGTGTGAGCGTCTGCTGTGGTACCATGAAGCATAAAAATAGTAAAGCCTGTTGAAAATTCCAAAACAAAGAGAGGAGCCAAGAAAAGAATATGAATAATTTAATCAGATAGGATTCAAGTTTATCCCCAGCTTATTTGCCTTTTATTCTTCATTTCAGTTAGTTACATATCCATCAGTTATCACCAAGGTTGTGCATGCACCTTGAAATGTTCACAAAAGGTCCACAATACAGGGGTTCATAATAAGGTTATATGTTATATTCAGAATCCCAGGGGAACTAATCGATTCTGGAAATATTGATTAAGCAAGATGAAGAATTCTTACACAGTTTCAACTACAACAATTTTAAACAAGTACAAGCTTCGGTTGCCACAAAACTCACAAAAAGTAATTGATTGAAGAATATCTCTTTTATGCAAAATATACATTTTAGGATATAATTTGATTAATACTCTACTATATACTGACATTACTCCTTGATCATTTAATAAAAAAATACTCTCGTTGCCAGAATTTTATTTTCTGTAATATTTATAATTGAGGTAACAATGACAAAACACTTAAACCATGAATAACATTGGTGAGTTTTTTTTAAAAGTCATAATGATTCTCCAGAACTAAACAAATATGTGACTAAACACAGGTTAGTTTTGATAAATAGGCACTGAAAATTTCACAAAAAGACAAGCAGATAACATAAATGGTTTATAAAAAAATGATACCATCGATGTTCATGGATTCAAACAACAAAGAAGAAATAAGGGAAATTAAGACACATCTATACTACGCCAATATCACTGCCTTGTATGATTCACAGCACAATCTACTGCAGGCCCAAGAGGGGCAATTCACAGAGGTATGGGCCTTACTTGAAGCTTCAGAGATAGTGATCATGAATTTGGCTTCCTTGGGTGTGAGATGGCTGAAGCTGTTGACCCATGCACACGTGTTGGTATTTACAATTGTCTCATGGATCCCGGCAGGTCCACAAGCAGACCACTCATATGGGGAGCACCAAATGAGTTCCAGCCACAGTTCTTTTCTAAGCTTTAGATGCCTCATGAAGACACAGGGACTTCTTCCGAGTGCGACCTGGTCACATCAGGGCACATTCAGCAGCAGAAGTCTGTTTCCAGTACAGTCCTTGGCATGGCTAAATTCCATTGTCCCTTTTTCAGCAGTCAAAAATCCATGATAAATTCTGTACAACACTGCAGTCAATAACAGCAGCACCAGACAGTATATTAATTCCTTTACCATAAAGCTATATGGAATTATAACTTTCTAAGGGTGGTGTTATTAAAAGGATCACAGAATCTCTAAATATCAGATGTGTACGTCTGGGTAAATACATTGCCGTACAAAATCTCAGACATGCAGTTCATGCTTTAGGACTTAGAGAATAATAGACGTTATGTGATCAATAATAAAAATGACATTTGTCTTCCTCACAAAAAATAAACATGAGAATTAAGGATTAATCAACAGTCTCAAGGATCCTGAATGCCTTAGAAATAATAATGTTTATCCCTCAATTTATAGTATGGCATTTTTCCTCCCTCACATGCCCAATACACCAGACACACTATTGCTATTGCATTCATCGGGACGCTGTAAACAGAATTTCTTCCACTTGGGCTGAATAAAACTCCCTAGGGGTTTTGCTGGAGTGTAGTGATGAATGCTGGTTGCTAGGTAGTAGACACTGACACTGCAGCCAGCAACCAAATGTAATGGTGATACTGCTGCTTAAATCCTGCTTATCAAAAAGGTTCACAGTACTGATTAACGTAGGTAGTCTACAGGGCATCATCCATTTACACACAAAGCAGAGAGGCTGTTCCAAATAGCAGAGAAGGCAGGGGGCAGGGGAGAGGACCCGGTACTAAAATCATGAACATCTTATCAAGGCATTTCTGTGCTTCATGAAGACAGATGGCATATACATTGAAGACAGGGAGCTAAGACAGACAGACAAAACGCCATACAGGACAAAGCACCTGATTCAACACTGCCTGAAAATCTGATTAATCCCGTGAGTCAGAAATTTAAGGCTGGTCAAGAAAGCCTCCAGTGAAAACAATCATCTTTGATGTTTGCACAAAAATCAATAAATAAAAATAAAGGAAGGGGATAAAAAAAAGACACGAGAGCTTTGGGTGATATTTGGCACTTTGCCTCTGAAAATGATGACAAATCCTGGGATTGGAAAAAAATATATATGACTCTATACCAAGCAGCAATTCCTGGCTAAACAATGCAAGCCTGGCTGGCAGTTACCTTTCTCTCATGTTTTGTGCCTTCCCCAAGTCATTAAGTAAGAGCTCTGGCCTCAGCTCGCGTGTAACCAGTAATGACAACCTCTTTGCAGTTATCTGTGTGCAAACAACCAGAGACATTCAGAACTCCAATACAGCATTTTTGAAGAAAAGTAAATCAACCAAGAAATTAAACTGTTTAAAACAAATATTTCTTTCAAAGAATAAGGAAAAAAAATGTCAAGTGAAACTCGCCCTCCCTGCCCCACAATTCAACATGCAGAACAGTCAACCAGTGCTTTCATATCAGCAGGTACACATATCCTGAGCCATCCACGGTCCCCGAACTCTGCGACATTGCTTTCAGGTGATAGAGACAAGATGGTCCATGCAAATGAGCTGACCAAAGTCATGTTGTGTGCAATCAAGATAGGATCCCAAACATCTTCAAAATGGTTTAGAGTCACAAGAAATGAAGGTCCAATGAAGTGACTGGTGTTTGGAAGCACACTGTTTTAATTATATCTCCCTGAAGATATGTTTACGTATTAGCATACTGGCCAATATCTGACACTACCTGTCATTTTATTGCGAAAGGAGAGCAGGGTAATTAATATGGAGAAGTAGCACTACTTTAGATAATCTTTAAAGCCAGGAGAAGATTTGTTAGCTACCCAAGTGGCATTTCTGACTTCAAAAAGTAGTATCATGCAGGATTGAAACTGTATTTAATGGAGCCTGGAGTAACTCTACATTTACTTATTTCCATTTTGGGGTAAACAGTACTCGAATTCATACAATTTAGCCGACTGATGCAGTTTGGTTTACAAAATAGATGGGATGGGAGATCGAGGGCGCCTCAGAGGACAAGGAGAGTTGTAGGGTGATGTTACTGGAGACAGCCTCAGAGCATTGCCTGCCAAGCCCGCTATGTTGTTTAAGCTTCGGGATTTTTCATATCCTTTTATGAAAAAATGCACAGACATCAGTTGAATTCAACCAGAAAATAGACACAGACAAATAATACCATGCAGGATAATCAAAAGTGCTATTTTGAGTTCAAGGAAAAAAAAAATTTTTACAAAGAATTCAATATTGAGACCATTTATAACTTAAAAAAATAAAGCTCACTATAGCTGTCATTCCCAAGAAATTAAATCAAAACTTATAGTTGTAATACTTCAAAATTCATTCTTTCCCACTGTAATTTGTATTGATGTAATTTTGGTATATAAAATACTACAGATCTTTTAAGAGTTAGGCAAAGCAACTTAAGTAAAATATAAACTTGGCTAATATTTTTAAATTTCAGAATCTGTTTCTAAAAAAAAAACCAAATGGGCTATTTTTTCTTTTCATTTTGTATTGTTTACTAAGCTAATAAGCATGATCAACTTTAAGTGGACAACTCTTTTTCCAGCATATTCAATTTTTCAGCTTTATAGTGTTAAAAGGTTGATTCTTAAATAATGGCGTTTGATGCCATTATCTAGGTGATGTAGAATGCCCATTTCTAAATCTTTGGATAAAAAAATGTAAAGAAAAAAGGAAGGAAATGAAATATAAATTGAGTCATAATTTCAGTGAATTACAGTCTGAACTTTATGATGTGATGTTTTCAGTTAGCTCTCCACTGCCAAGAACTGAGAACCATTTGATCATAATTCACTTTTTCTATTATCTTGCGTTCTAATCAACTGTACGTGATTATCATGGACTTACGGAATAAAAGATCCTCCTCACAAGCTTTAACCCAGTGGTTTTCCTTAGTCACTCAAGCAACATTCCCATCAAAGTCACCTTTGGGAAGATTCATATATTGTAGCATTATTTATTAGAAAAAGAGTAGAGGCAGTTCAGTGGGGTGGTTAGCACCATGTAGAGTTAGAAGTGAACTGTCTTAAAAGCAGGACAACTATTGATTGAAAAAGTAGTCAAGAACCAAATGTAGGAGTCAGTCATAAGAAAAACTAGTCCGGAAATAAATGTTCTGACAAGTCCACTGAAAAAAAGTGTTGTCGAACAGGAAAATGAAATTCCCTCAGCCAAAGCTGAGCAAGTGGATACAACTTCACTAAACTTCATGGATTCCTTAGCCTCAGGACATATTCCTTGGGCTCTGATTAGCCCTCGGTGTGCATGATTAGTATATGAGAAAGAAAATGGGCCTTTTGTGTTTCCCTGTGTTCCTCTCAGGTACTTTTTTTAATTTTCATGGAACTTCTGGGGAAGAAGCTAATACTATCTCTCCTCCTTGCACTAGAAAAGAAGAAACATTTTCAGTGAGTTAGTGATTATTTGATTTTCAAGCAGCCAGTACAAGAATGGACACAGACTGTAATAACTGCTTTACTGTGGGAGAAGCTGGACTGGACAGAAATGTCCTTCCCCATACACACACACAGAAACTTTCAGCGGTCTTCCTTGAGATTTTGTAGATGGAAATTTATGCCATCCATAACCTATTGTAAAATTCTCTAGGACATCCTTTCTGCTAATGAGAGGATTATATGCCAATAAGCTTTGTTAGCATTTAGAGATATAAAACATGGTAGGCAACATGTATTTCATTCTATTCCAGAGGATGATGGAATACTTAATAAGAGGATGTCTTAAATAATTAAAAAAGAATTGCAGATAATTTATCCTTACACAGGGACCTCCACGCTCCTGAAGAGCTAGTCATTACTGCTCTTCTGTAAAGACATTGGAAGTATAACTTTGGGAATTATATGAAGAATAATTTATCCTAGTTGACCATGTAATCTCCCTACAGGACCTCCAAAAAGGTAAAAATTTACTTGATCGTTTTATGTTAATCACCCTAGTTATATGTAAATCTTGGTTCCCATTCTTAATGTTCAATTATTATTCTGAATTACAGTTTTTAACATAAATATTATCTATTCTGTTTATAAGTCCTTTTACTTTAATAACTATAATTTCAGTGTTAATTTGAAAAGACTTCCTTCTAATTTAATAACAAGTATTTAGTAAAATTATACGTTATTCATTGAATATATATATATTTTATTCTGCAGGTTCATTTCTGATACAAAATTTGGTAAGGTTTTGCTTAAGCAAACTTTTTATTGAGTGGAATGGTTAAAAATATAATTCGTGAGAATAAACAATATTGAACCTACTTGGAATTGGCATCTAAATACAAGGTGTGCCTATTATATTATATGGTCCTTTTTTTTTAGTTTTTTAATTTTTTTAACATTTATTTACTTTTGAGACAGAGAGAGAGCATGAACAGGGGAGGGTCAGAGAGAGAGGGAGACACAGAATCTGAAACAGGCTCCAGGCTCTGAGCTGTCAGCACAGAGCCTGACGCAGGGCTCGAAATCAGGGACTGCAAGATCATGACCTGAGCCGAAGTCGGACGCTTAACCGACTGAGCCACCCAGGCACCCCAATTATATGGTTGGCAAAAGCATGTGCTTATATGGGGAAATATTGAAACTGCCTAGCAATGTACTATCAATGGTTATGTTTTTGTGTATGTAATATGATTTCCTAGAAACTACTGAATAAATAAAAACACAGGTTCTAACTATTGGGAGTTCATTCTTACAGGGAATCCATAAATTTTCTTAGTGTATGTCCAACTATATTCATGCTTGTTGGTAGAAAAAGAATTCAGTGGGAATCTGGTAATTTCTTTTCATCTGTACAGGGGAGAATTTTCAGCACACTAAAATCAAATCAGTTGAAAGACCAACTTGAAAGTTAAAAAAGGGATCATTTAGGAAATAAATGCCTGAATAAGAGTAATAGCAGAAATATATAATCTACATAAAAGGAAACAAGAGAAGAAGTTAATAGATTCCTGATAAACATGACAAGACAACACACTAAAAAAAAATAAGTGAAGTTAGCCAAAATGTTACAAGGACTGGGAGGAAAAACACAGTAGTGTAAAAAAAACTAAGCAAGAATGAAAAAAGAAGTCGATTATGATGAGAAATGACAAAGAATAAAAGCCCATAGATGAATTTTCAAAGATGTGCTCACTGATAAAGAAAACTTTGTCTTTGTGACATAGAATTTTATGTATAATTTTTCCATACAAACTAAATATCTTATTAATTGCTTTGCTTATGAAACTTTGCCATTTTATAGAAAAATTCTATATTTGCATAATGTTTTATAATTTGCAAAGTATTTTTTCATATGTGATCTCCTTTGATAGTTTAAAATTCAAATATTGTCTGACAGTGGAAGGAAAAAAATTTAGCTAAGTTCTTAACCATGTAACCTTAGTATAAGCATTGGATGTGATACTTCATTATGTGATGTTCAAGAATGTATAAAAATATAGCCACACATTACATATAAATATATATATACATATATATACATATATACATATATATACACATATATAGTGGGTTAAGTTATGTAATGTACTTAAAACATAATGTTCTATACAATAAATTATTAGTTATACGTTATTATCATTAGTTAATGTATGTATACATATTTTGCTTAAGTACAATGATAGGATATTAACTATCATAAAATATTTAAAAAATTGTTCTAGCACTTAATATTTAAGTGTAAATTAGCAAACAATCAAATAAACATATTCAAATAATTGAAATATATTTTGGTATAAAGAATAGATGCAGAGGAATGGAAGTAGCTGAAATGAAGAAGTATTTGAAATATTACATACTAAAGAAATAAAAGAAGAGTCTGACTTCTCTTTTGAGATCAAAGGCATGGAGACAGACAGGACAATAAAAAGTGTTCAGAAGCAATGAAAGAGAAGTACAATATGGGTAATGAGACATTTCAAAGAAGACATCACAAAATAAATATTGAAGGCTTAAAATGTTAAAGTATTCAATTGGGAGAAACTGCAATGAATAGCAAAAAGTGAAGTATTTTTAAAACACAGTTGCACTAATATGAACGTTTTGGATTGGTTTTCATTCAAATTCAGTACATTGCATAAGAAATAATTATAGTTCTTTCTCTATTCTGTCAATAAACAGAGAAAGAGAACCATGGCAATAAAGCAAACAGAATTATCAAAGTAGGAGTAATCAAAGAGCATATCAGCCCTTGGACCAGGGTAGGTAATGTCACAAAATTATTTCTTAAGGAGCGGGTAAAAGGGCCCAATTGTCCCGAGATCCATAAAGTTTACTCAAAACAAAAACAAAAAACAGCACCTAGGGAATGGTCAGAGACAGTGGCATAATCTAGAAAATTGGAAGCACATGGAGGAATGGTGCTTCAATACTGTTATATTCCTTGACCAAGATGCCTAACCAACAAAATATACTCATTCAACAAGTGTTATTGAGTATCTTCTGTGTGCAAATCACAGTTCAATGTGGGTTGAAAATAGTAATAAACTTAAAATTATTAGTATTGCCTTGAAGAGAAATTCTGTATCACATTATATAAGTACACAAGTAGCCTTTCAAGCGATTGGATATACTATTTTATATGGCCAGGGATGTTATATCTTTTTAACCTTGTGACATTCAGATAAATCATGGCAAAGACTGCCCAAATACTGGATAAGAGGTTTAATTAGAGAATGTTTAAAGCTTTTCTTTGAAAAAAGCCTTATTGTTCTATCAATTACTTATCAAATATATGCATAGAGCCAATTACTGAGTTTTATTACTTGTAGTTTAAAAGACAACTTTTAAAGACTGCTGAGTATATTATATTAAGATAATTAGATGAGCAACTTAATTTTTAAATACCCCATTACAATTCTTCCCATAGACAAATGGAAAGCAAAACCAAGAATGAATGAATGAATGAATGAATGAAGACAGAAATGAATGAATGAAGAAAGAAAGAAAAGACAGAAATGAAGAAAGAAAGAAAGAAAGAAAGAAAGAAAGAAAGAAAGAAAGAAAGAAAGAAAGAGAAAGAAAGAAAAGAAAGAAAAGAAAGAGAAAGAAAGATGAAATACCTTTCAGATATGACAGTCAAGTGTACTGTTATGATATGTACTTTAAATGTTTATAATGAGAAAAGAGATGATGAGAAATGTGAAACAACACTGTGTGCAGTTTTTCCTAGAAAATGACGAAAGAGCGTTTATATCACTCCATATATTAGTAGCACTTAATTTCTAAGTCACCTGTTAGGATCTGATTAAATGCATGCCTACCTTTCCTGATCCCTCCATCAGAAGCACACGTGTAATCACCTGTTGTCAGTAGGAAACATGTTTCCCCTCTTCTGTTTTTGTCTCTGGTACTAGAGCGTCTGATGGGGAGCCTTTCTGGGGGTGATAATGGCGGCTCACTTCCTGTACTGTCGTCACCTGATAACACTGGTCACAGCACCATGCCCATTGACAGACAGTGATGGATGAGGAAATGAGACAGTACAAAGAGTTTACACTGAATGTCCATAGTACAGTCACTCCATATACAAAACACAGTAATCACATCATGATAAGAAAAAGGATTTTCATCACTCATTACAAAAATCTACATGGAGCAAAATGGAAATGTATTGAAAAGGAGAGAAATGTTCTTTGGGAAATTTCCATTCCATTTTGGATCCCATTTAGTAGGAAACTGACTTTCACAGAACTAATATGAATTCAAAACAAGTGTGATAATGAACTAGCACACACATTAATATCTTAAGATTTCTGACATGCTTTCTAGTTACTGTGAATAGGAATCTTTAAAAGTGGAGCCTACTTAAGGAAAAACTCCGAGGTACATATTTGTCTTTGGAGTTCTTTAAGACACAGGCTTTTAATATTTGCTGAAAGTAATTTCCCCCAAAATATTAATAAAATAAATCCAAAATCTCACTTTATGTCCAGGTTCTCCTTTTTGAAATGAAAAATATTTTTTGAGCATAACAAAGGAATAAGATTAATTTCTCCAAATGCCCTTGAAACAACTGTTTACTTCTATATGCTTGCCAAAGACATTTACATCCTATTGGCCTAGATGCTAGCTTGTTATAACAATATTTACCCAGGCTGAGAGTTTGTCCTCTTTTTCCATGCCCTTCATAAGGAATCTGCACAGGTATACTGAGAACAGTCTGATGAGACCAACATCAACTAAACTCCACTATTCATAAAGACATTCTTGGCCTAATAGTTTTTAGATATATTGACAGAATCTGCAGAACAATGTACTAAATGAACAAAAAGATCTTTATGAATAATATATTTAAGAAAGCATTTTAGTTCCAGCCACATTTTTTCCCCACTTACTTCGCAAAAACTTCTGGAAACTAATGAAGGTACCTATGGAAATGTTACTTGCCTTTTTTGTTTGTTTGCTTGCTTGCTCTGTGTAATTGGTGTCATTTCTGAATTATGCAAAAGTATTCACATAGGATTATCATAAATCTTTTTTTTACAAGAAAAATATTAAATATATCTAAGTTACAGGGAATGCACATATCTTAAATTTTCATAGTGGGCTCAAAGCTAATTAAATTGTTTAATCTACAAAATATTTCATCTGTACCCATACACAATAAACTAGAGAGGACACTACTGCCTATAACTTTGGCAAAATGAACATCAATTATCAGTTGATGTTCTCTAGATTATTTATGGCAATGGAGAGGAGAAGGGATTCAGCAATATATCACCCAAAATTCATTTTGGGAGGGAACAGAGCACCCAATGCATAGTGTAGAAAAAAGGAAATCCACAGGGAAATTCAACTTTGCCATTGATTAGACAAAGCAGATCATCTATCTCCAGAATAATGGTGAGTCTATTATATTACATAGCATTTTACCCAATCTAAAGGGATTATACTGAAGATCCTACCTAAGTTAACAATCATGAAAATTTAATCAACCCTCCAGAATATTACTAGCAACAACTTATATTATCAAAAGGGCTATCTTCCATATCACCTTTTTGGTGTTCAGGCTTTTCAAATATAAGCATCCATTCTTTTTAAGTAACTGCTTCTTGTGAATTAGGTTGAGATGCATGGCCCCATGTGGCAGAGATAAAACTGAGACAAACACGCCAAGCCAAATGATATGGAAAGCAACATTTTGAGAATGGAAGATGGAAAATGGCCAATATCATACCATCACATCGTGCAGGGGAACAAAGAAACATTGGCACAAGAGCAACAAACAGGCAAAAGAAAATATTGGCACCATCAGCAGAGGGCATTCCCACTAAAGCAGGAAAACTCTATAGACCAGCTACGCAGGCTTCTACTTGGAATCTACTGAGAAAAGCTACAGGCTACAGTCTAGCTATCTACAAGCCTGATACAAACACATGTTTTGCGAAGGGGTAGAACTGAAAACTCATGAAAGTTTACAGAGAATGAAAATGGTTGCCTTCTATCTAAGGGACATACTGGTCTATAAAGTATTTAATGGCATGCATTTGAAATTGTGCCTTACCTGATCTGTTATGTTCCAGAAGCCGATTGTCTTTGCCCAGACACGTGTCACCCTGTGTGCTATTACAGGCCATATTTAATTCTGTCTTGCAAAAAGTAGGTGAGCTTGCCTGAGGGGCAGGAGGGATGTGCTTCTTTCTTTTCCTTGGAAGTTTCTGCTTCGCCATTGCCAAGGAGTAGTACATCCCAAAGTTGTTGACAATGACAGGCACTGGCATGGCTATTGTCAGCACTCCAGCCAGAGCACACAGGGCTCCCACCAGCATCCCTGACCATGTTTGGGGGTACATATCCCCATAGCCCAAGGTAGTCATGGTCACTACAGCCCACCAGAAGCCAATTGGAATGTTTTTAAACTGCGTGTGCTCACTAGCTGAAGGGTCGTTAGGTTGAGCTCCTACTCTCTCAGCATAGTAGATCATAGTAGCAAATATCAAAACTCCTAGAGCCAGGAAGATTATCAGCAGCAAAAATTCATTAGTGCTAGCTCGAAGAGTGTGTCCAAGCACCCTCAGACCTACAAAATGGCGGGTGAGCTTGAAGATTCTCAGGATCCTCACAAATCTTACCACCCTGAGGAAGCCAAGTACATCTTTAGCAGCTTTGGATGACAGCCCACTGAGTCCCACCTCTAAGTAGAAGGGTAGGATGGCCACAAAGTCAATGATATTCAAGAGATTTTTGATGAATTCAAGTTTATTAGGGGAAAAAATGATACGGACTAAAAATTCAAAAGTAAACCACACCACACACACTCCTTCTACATACGTCAAGGCAGGATCCGTTTCGATTTCATATTGCAGAACAACGCTTGTGCCATTGATGACTGGTTCTGTCTTGTTTTTAACAATATTGAAAGCTTCATGTGTCTCCAGGCAAAAGGTTGTGATCGAAACCAGGATGAAGAATAAAGAAGCAAAAGCAATAAACTGTAGGGGGCGGGGGGAGGGAAAGAAATAAAAAAAGAAACAAAGAGTGATCTGAACTATAATATACTTTGATCCAAATCTAAGAGCATCAATCCCCACAGATGAAAAAGAGCAAAAGCATATTTGGAGATTTTGGAGGTTTTGCTTGGGATGTTATTTAAGTGAAAGAAGAGATGTGTAGGTATCATTAATTAGAGTTGCACATGTAATTTGTTTCAAGTTCTGTTTTCTGTTATATAGGCAAAAACTTTTGCTTATGTTGGAAAATAATTTCTTGACTCTTTTGTATAAGAAAATATACCTGTTAAGAAAGCATAAAAATCAATCCAAAACAACGTTAAAGGGCAACAGACTAAAGAAAAAAAATGTAGACAGTGGCTCCAGATATTGGTTCTGATCCTAGAAACCTTCATGTATTAGATCAAGTTTTACATCTATAAATATAAGGTACAGTTCATACTGATGGAAATTTGGAAGCTACCCAAATTTAACTGTAGGTTTTTAGGTATAAATAAAATGCTCCAAGTTGTCATAGGTATGGACATGAAAAAAAACAAACAAAAAAAAACAAAAACAAAAACAAAACACACCTTTTGAGCTTTGTTAAAGTTAAATTGTATCAGTTTAAGGTGGAGACTTGTCCAAAAGAACAAATCTAGGGAACAGGAATAGTCAACAAGACTGAAGAGAAAGAAACAGAGTTAAGGAACAAATTAAAAGACAATTTTCTTTCTCACCTGAAAATGAACTCCAAGTGTTATTAGAGTAGCATGCTATAAAATTGCAGGGTTTTTTTGTTTTGTTTTGTTTTTGTAATTCAACTTTTTAGTTCATTTCATCAGTCCCTTATGTGAATACACACACCCACTAATACAGAATACTAATAATAAAATCTCTCCTTATATAGTTCCTATTACTGCCAGACATTCATAAAAACAAATTATGTAATTAACTCATATCCATCTCATAACACTACTATTACCATATTTTACAGTTCTACAATATTAGCACAGAGTTTAAGCTACTTTTGCAAGATGTAAGATAACAAAAGGATAGACGAAACACCCTAACCTGATAAGTTTTGCTCCCAATTGTTTTGTTAACTACCAAACGCTTGCATGTTGAATACAAATATGTTAAACCATTTACTTATCTTGGGATCACATACTTCTTAATATTCAAACTCTGAAAACTTAACACCCAGTTGTCTGAGTGAATGGTACTGTGACAGTACCAGAGGCTTTCAAAGAAGCCTGCAGAGTTCTAGTGCTCTCGGATAATGCCCTTGGACTTAGCGTCTGTAATGAGCACCAAGGGATTGCCCCTTGAATATCCAAATTAATTAATTATGTAGGAACAAGAGGTCATCAGTCAAGTGGAGAGTAGCCCTTACTTGGAAATATTAGGGTATATCCAAATCCCAAAACTGTCCCCTAATACCTGTTCTTCACCCATACCATTGAAAAGATCAAAGTTTCAAGAAGAGATTGAAACTACCTCCTTTTTTTCCTGGTTGAGTTTCAATGTAAGAGAGATACAAAAGGACTAAAAGAAAACATCTTAGGATGGTAACTATCTGCCTTAAAGAATCACCTCAAATTCTGGAATTGTATCTATGTAGGGTAACAGTTGGTACACTGTTCATATAGAATTACAAAGCATGCCATTTTCATGGTTTTGCCTTACTCCCCCATGCATGTCTTCCAATCTCCCTTGGTTTTGACATTATGGTTTCACTAATATCTTTTCCCAGACATAATGCAAGACACTAACATGTTTTCACTCAGCTTTCCCTTTGTCCAAATAAATATACAGTTCATTTTTTAATAACTACTTGTTGTAACAGTATCACTAAGACCCTCTAGATGCTTTACAAGATAGTATCTTCTAGAGGAAGAATCAATCATCCTTGATGCATGCATTACTTCTTAATGCTTAATGTAATCACAATTTTATCTATAGATTTGTTTCTGATTCCCCCTGAAATTTTTTGTCATCAGAGCCCTGCTGGTGGGTATATGTTGATGCCCCCACCAAGCCCCCCCCCCACCACATGCTCCCCCATCCACATCCAGTCTCCAGCATTTCAGATGAAATGTCAAAAGTTTCAGTGCACACATTCTATCTACAAGGCAGGTAGACAATATAAGGCAGTTAAAGCAAACTGTAATTTTATTTTATGCATCTAGTATTCCTCAGTCAGCATTTTTTCAGTTAACTTTGCCAAACTCTCTCCACCTACAGTCAGGTGAAATGAATGGGACTTCCCAACACTGCTGTTTCAAAATCTGTCCTCACTTCCCAGCCATATCCCAAACAACAAAGACAGTTTTCTAGGGTACTTTGATGCTTGTAAATATGAAACACTGGGACCTTTTATGAGGGAACATTTTCTTACTCTTCATTCATTCATTCATTCAAGTATGAATTAGGTGCCTCTCTGTGCCAGGCCACAGGGTTAGGGCTTCAATTTAACAGTAGATAACAAAACACAATCCCTGCATTTAAGGAATTCACAATCCATTAGGGAGACAGATATTAAATAATGAACCATGCAAAAATTATATAATTACAATTGTGATAAATGCAGTGAAGGATAGAAAGGCTCAAAAACGGGGCTTTATTTAGACTGAGGGGTCACAGACACCTCTGACAAAATATCAATAGACTGGAATTTGAGGGATAAATGAAGGCTAACTTGTTGGAAACCGGAGACCCGTATATAACACAGTAGGAAATTTTAACAAAACGTCTAGGCTTTTTCAATCTGGCTTTCTCAAGTGATGCCTTTACTGTAACACTGCAGGAGCAGAAGGTTTTCCAAGTCTGCCTCTTTTGCACAAATTATGATGATTAAAGCCCAAGCTAGCACAGAGGCTCTGACATTTTAAAGGTTAACCTCTTTTCCTAAAGAGCTTTAAGTAAACTAGAAATATTACCTAGATTTTAAAATGAGGCTGTAAAGAGACTTTAGAGCAGTTTGATTGCTTATGGTCCTCCTTTGGACTTGCTGGCTTATTGGGAAAGCTTTAGAATTCACTTGTCTTAAATTATTTCAACAGCCCCATTGTTTGGGATGAAGTAAAAATACAAGATATATAGGTTAACGTGGCTTTTAACTTAAAGTCCTATGCAAATACTATAAATCATTATTATTTATACTTTAAAAATATATAATTATTACCTCAAAAAGCACTACCAGAACCTGAGGCTTATGTTCATTAAATGAGTTATTATGTTGTCAGAAAAAGGTCAGCAGAGTCATAAGGTACTACACTTGGTGGTTGGAGTTTAAGTAACATGAATCATCTTGTTAAATTACCCATTTTAATTATCCACCCACAGAAGACATGGACAGGCACTTTTCTAAAGAAGACATCCGGGTGGCTAAGAGACACACATAAAGATGGTCAACATCACTCATCATCAGGGAAATACAAATCAAAACCATGATGAGCTACTGACCTCACACCTATCAGAATAGTTAAAATTAACACCACAAGAAACAACAGGTGTTGGCAAGGATGTGGAGACAGGGGAACCCTCTTGCACTGTTTGTGGGAATGTAGACTGGTGCAGCCATTCTGGAGAACCGTGTGAAGGGTCCTCAAAGAAGTAAAACTAGAACTACCTTATGACCCAAGAATTGCAATAGTAGGTTATTTACCCAAAGGATACAAAAATACATTTTGGGGGGTTCATGCACCCCAATGTTTATAGCAGCAATATCAACAATAGCCAAACTATGGAGAGAGCCCAAATGTCCATCAACTGATGAATGTACAAGAAGATGTGCTATATATATATATATATATATATATATATATATATATATATATATATAATGGAATATTACTCAGCCATCAAAAAGAATGAAATCTTGTCATTTGCAATGACATGGATGGAGCTAGAATATATTATGCTAAGAGAAATAAGCCAATTGGAGAAAGACAAATATCATATGATTTCACTCATATGTGGAATTTAAGAAACAAAACAGATGAACATATGGGAAGTGAGGGAAAGAGAAAAGAGGGAAACAAACTACAAGAGACTCTTAAAGATAGAGAACAAACTGAGGATTGATGGAGGGAGGTGGGAGGAGGATGGGTTAGATGGGTGATAGGTATTAGGGAGGGCACTTGTTGGGGCACCTAAGTGGCTCACTTGGCTAAGCGTCCAACTCTTGATTTTGGCTCAGGTCATGATCTCAAGATTCGTTGAGATCAAGCCCAATGTTGGGCTCATTAGCATTATTTAAAGAACCACATGATTTTGTATTTTTATTATTCTTCATTGTAATTTTTATAGCTCTGTATATCTTTAGTTTTTAAGGACTTTGTAATTCTGCCAGAGTGTGATAATAGTATAATAGGAAAATAAAAAAGAGTATAAAAAAAGATACAAACTGTCATTATGGGAAAGAGACATTCATTCCAGAAGTAGATGACTGTTTTGCTTTAAAAAAACAAGCTAGATAGGAATTTTTTATTTATAAAGTCTAAAGACACTAGAAATGGTCTAGAATGGGAAGGTCATAACAGAGAACTAAAGTATTCTTCATAATAACATGGTAAAAAATTGAATGTTGTCTTCTGACAACTTAAAAGTGGGGAAGTTGGAAGGAAATTGAAATCCAGAGAGAAAGAAATGGGAAAGTTCTTTGAGGATGAGGAAAGTCCCATAATGGGAAGGAGCAAGCAAATGAGAGATCCCTGAGCGTTACAGCAGCAGAACTTTGGGACACCGATGGGGAATACCAAACTTTAAGATGCTGCTTGCTCTGCTATGCCTTCAGCAAAAGGTGGTTGTACAAAAGAACCTGGTGTGGATGGTGCTTCGAGTGATGAAGGTATTGGGCCATGCAAAGACAAAAGGAGGGGAGCAGTCAACCATGGAGGCAAGATACAGTGAGGTTCAAAAACTTAGAAGAGTACTAAATAAGAGTAAAAGATAATCAGGAGAAATGTAGCCCTTGTGAGAGTATTAGAGTTATTGAGTTTTTAAGAGAGAAAGATCTCCCCATAGAATGAAAAATAAGAGCTCAGTTTATTGGGAACTTAGTTTGAGTATCAGATGAAAAGGTGACCCCAGAAGCCTTGAAGACCTAGAATCATCTGGAGGCAACACTTGGAATCCATTATCAAGGAATTTGTGCACTTCATTTGAACTTAATTTTAAGAGACTTGGATACAGAAAATATCTTGTTTTGTTTTGTTTTTCTGACTCTCTGAGTTAAGCCCAAATGGGTAAATATGAGGTTAGTTTGAATAATATTAAGTAAAAGAAATTAAAGAGGAAAGAAATGGTGGGAGGGAAGAGGTTTTATTTGTTTTTCTCCTTCACAAACTGGAAAGTGCTTAAGGACCAGAATGATTTCATATCCATTTTTGTAGCTCCTGCTTTTGGCACAGTGGTTAGTATTTAGGATGGCTGGCTGGCTGGATAGAAGGATGAAAGAATTAATGAAAGAATAAATAAATGAACAAAATAATAAAGTAGATCACATTCTAGTGAGAATAAAAATGATGTGAGGAAAAGGAACTAACAGAAATGAAATAATAAAATATGCATATTGAAGCAAAAGAAAGAAAGAAAGAAAGAAAGAAAGAAAGAAAGAAAGAAAGAAAGAAAGAAAGAAAGAAAGAAAGAAAGAGCCAAATTTATAGCAGGAGCAAATTGAACTGGTCTGTAGGTCCAAACATTGCCCTCAGTAGCTTCCATTCATTCTGTTAATGGAATCTTATCAAGGAGTTGAGGAAGAAAATCACATTGCCATCTCTCTCTTCCTTTTCCCCTGTGGTAAGACCACAAACTCTTACAGGCATTAAATGAAAATAAGATATAGCATGCTAAATAATTAAAATTTTAGAAAGCTCTCTAGGTGTTATGTTGACTGAATTCACAGAACTCATGTATCATCTCAGGGACATTTAGAAGGGAGATGCCCTGCTACAATATTGACTTGTGGATGTAATAAGTAGCCAGTTTTTCTCCCTAAGCCCAGTGTCCATGATTAGCTTGATGAGTGTCTAATACTCTGTTTTTGTTTTGTTTTGTTTTCTAATTAGCGACCATGAAGAGAAAGCCCTCAAAGTGCGGTTCTACATAGAAGATAGTATGTCTATCTACATCAGTGCAAAGATTCAAGTAGATCTCTAAGTATGTATAATAGGCTGACAGAAAGAGGAGGAAAGCAGGCTATATTTTTGTTTCATCATTTTCTCTTTCCTGTTAGTATTAAAATGAATAAAACTGAACTCTATAAAACCTCAAAAGTGCCAAACATAGTGAGGACCAGACTGATTAAGTGGCCTTTTTCTGTGCTCCCCTAGCCCAGGATCACTGATGTAGCAATTTTCACACACTTTTGTTACTGATTCTACAAGTCCACAAATTGTTCAAAGAGAAGAACTTAATATCTATCTTTAGAGCCAAACACAGGCTTGACTGATGGCAAGAAGTAGGTGATCAGTTCTTGGGAAATTAGAAAGTGTTTTTGAAGTATGTTTAACTTGGTATGTAAAAATTCCACTGGCTCCAACACAGAATTTCCTTTAAAAGTCACCTTACCCATTAATTCACAGTTAGAAACCTCAACCTATATTATAAACCTTTAAGGGGGAAAAGAACTTGAAGAAAAGTTAAACTTACCTTTATTTGAAAATAAAAGTCAATGACATAATTTAATAGTTGGAAATTAACATTACAGGGAGATTTTTTAAGACAAATCCTAAAATATATACTTTGCCATGGCCCAAAAATTCCAGTCCTTAAAGGAGATTCCCATTCATGGGCCATGGCAAAGAAAAGCCTGAAAGCTCTTCTTGACCTTGACAATCACCTTGAAAACAGACTCCTCGAATCAGGAAATTGAGGTCACTGGAGTTCATCAATTAAGGTTGTGAAAATAGTCATCAATTGGATGAGGAGTTTAGGAAGGAGGAGTTTTCTTTCCTCCTTGATTTCCTCTCACTTATGAAAGATGATGAACCATCACTCTGCTTTGAGACAACTTCTCACTTGCTCTGGCATCTTGCAGGAACTTTATGTACTAAAACTGATTTCAGGGCGCCTGGGTGGCTCAGCTGGTTGGGCGTCCGACTTCGGCTCAGGTCATGTTCTCAGTCAGTGGTTGGAGCTCCGCGTCGGGCTCTGTGCTGACGTGCTGACTGTTCAGAGCCTGGAGCTTGCTTCTGATTCCGTGCCTCCCTCTCTCTGGCCCTCCCCGCTCATGCTCTGTCTCACTCTCTCTCTCAAAAATAAATAAGCACTAAAAAAAAAGAATTTTTAAACTGAATGATTTCTTGGGATTATGGTTGCAATACTTGGTCTGGGATCAGCTTTAAATATCCTTTGTATGTAAATACTGATAAAGTTGTCAGATACTCAGGGTTGCCTGACCTTGTCAGTTTTGCTGCAAAAAAACATTAGGTACATTGTACTGGGGTTATTATTCATGGAAACAATTGGTTAGGATCTATTTTCTCTCATGGAGCTAATGCTCTGAAAAGGGATCCCAGCACAACAGTTTTAATCAATGCTTGGGAGTACGATTTTATTTTTATATAACTGTTAAGATTGCTGGTGGACTGAGTTAGCCAAAAGGAAGACAGTTGCCTGCTTCAAGAAGAGGTGTCATATTTCAGGTTAAGATGTGAAAGCATGAAGAATGTTGCAGTAAACGCCGATTTCAGAACTCTTAGTGTAGTGTAGGAATTAAGATCCTTGGGAATTAAGTAACTATGGAGGAACATCCTAAATTGCAAAGATTTGCTACTGCCAGCTTTCAACCCAAGTCAATTAAGCCAACCTGCATTATCATAAAACTGCCAAAATGCTGCATCTGCTTAAATGGGAGTTGAGTTTACTTTATTTGCCTTGTGTACCCTGCCCCTGCTCTATAATGTCTGTAATCATGAAGACGGAAAAAATTGTAACATTAGTTTCAAATATGTGTTTGTGTATATGTGTGTATACTAAGGAATTTCAGTTTTTGCAATTCCACATGAGGTATATCTATTTTTAGTTTGCATTTTAAGGACATTATATATTTTCCAAACAGAAATGCTTCATTCTTATTATACACATTCTTCTTTTCACTCTTAAATAATTAAATAAAGACATGAGCAAGGACTTCCAACAATGAGGAATCAGAGCTCATAGTACTTCCTCATCCAAAATTTCCACTTTTAGAAATTTACTCTGGTAAAATGTGGATAGAAAAGTACAAGGATATATGTGGAAGGACATTCACTGAAGCATTATTTATCAAAAAAAAAAAGTGTAAGTCAATGGTATATAGCATTACAAAGAATGAGGCAGCTAAATATGGAATGATATCCAATGAAACCTGTTAAACAAAAAGATGACTGTGGTGCAACAATATGTAGAGTCTAATACAACTTCTATGTACAACTCTATGTACAATCTCTATGTACAACTAATGCATGCTTATAAATAAATAGCAACATTACATTCTTAGCAATAGTTATAAGAGTGGCATCATGTGAATGTGTTGCTAATGGAGAATTGTAACTGATTCTATAAATATCTTCAAAGTTTAAATTTTTTATAAAAAATTCAATCACATATTATATGTTTTATTTTAAAAGAAAATTCAAAGAAAATAATAACCAAGAGAGGATTAAGCTTGGATCTTCATTCTCAATGACCATTATGCTGATTTTATTATGCCACAGAAATTATACATTGGCAGATTGCCATTTGCCTTCTTTTGCCCAGCACCTTAAATTTAGCAGATGCTCTTAATTATGTATGTATTCAAGTCTCATATACTAGCTTTGCCGTAATTAACAAGAATGTGGTGTTTGTCACAGAACTGTGGTCTCTAGAGAAAGAAAATGGTCTCTTTCATTAGTAAGAATATCCTCAAGGGCCAACCACATAGGGACAACTACAGCCCTGCGTCTGCTGGTTCCATGCAGAGTTGACAATTACTTCAGCTTCTTTTGAGGCTGGTAAAATCAACTTCTCTTCATTCAAGTTTTACTGTTTAAAAGCAGTTCCACAAACTTTATTGGATTTATAACGTTGAATTAGATCTTTCCTCAGTGGGGATGCCAAAAACATATATGATTACTAAATTCATAAATTAGTGAAGAAGGCGAAGAAGATTAACCTACATGTAACTGTATATAATCATGTGTTTATAACACATATATGTTTTATATTTATATCAATGTATCAAATGTGTTTATATGCATAAATATGTATACTATATACAGATATGGATTACAGGTATGAATATATTATGTAGATAGGTATAAAATTGATATAAAACAATATAAGATTTAGATTTCTCAAGTCAAGATACCCAAATATTTTTTGATCACGGAGACTTATGTGACTCCTGATAAAGATATTCCACCATGTTGATACCTTTATCCAATATAGATACACATCATTCTCTCTACATTTTTTTTTCCTATGCAACAGGAATTTCACTTAAATTTTTACTTGGCCTATCCACTCACACCTGAGTGTAATTTTCTAGGATACAAGCAAGGGAGGCCTATACATGACATTAGTATTATCACAATGAATTATGGTGTTCAAAGTTTAACTACAATTAAAAGTCATCAAATATGGATACACAGGATCATTTCAGTTCTCTAAGTCTTATGATGAAATTTAAAGTGTTTGTAATTAATATATTGCATGAAAATAATTTTTATAATTGCTTTATTAGACAAGAATTTTATACTTTTTAGTCGTAAGAATAACAGCTTATAGTCACTTCATAGCATAAACATGAATTGTAATTCTTAAATTCCAACTATTGAAAACTCCCTCCAAAACTTCCACATTTATTATATATTGTCTTAAATTCATTTTTAAATGATTTAGTTTGTCTTGCAATGATATGACCTACACCATCATGATCTAGGAATACCTAGGAGGTCACATTTTTAAACCCTAACTACTCTTAAGTCCTAGGATATCTTTCTTGAGGCCAAAACTTTCCAAATTAAATTATGCAAGAATCCTGTTTAACTTAGTTGAAAGTGAGGGAGGTAAATAGAATGCTAGTTGAAGGCAAAGGGAGGTGACTAGCTTGCAAACACCTGCCAAAGATTTGTTGACTCTGATAAGTCTGTTTCTTTCAACACTCTATACACTTTCAACACATCTGTCTAGCCTACTAGAGCACCTCTGCTGGTCTAGTCCCTATACAACATAGGGAATCCCAAGCTTTAGTCTCAAATGTTAGCATTCTTTTTCCATACCTGCTTGCTCAGTAATCCTTTCTAAAACATAACCATATGCACAGATAGCCAAGTCCTGAGAGTCTCCCATGGTTTATGTGTGCATTCCTTTTTCTTCAAGATCTTTTGTTTGGTGGATATTTGTTCTTTCTTGCTACTAAGCTGGGTCAGGACCCCTCCAATCCACCCTAGTCTACTTCAGCAAGTATGCCTACCTGGAGAAAGAATACTAGAGTCTCAGTTCCTGATCTGCCTGGAAATCTTGGATACTCTTGCAAATAGATGCAGATTCTTCCCAAGGGCAAATTTCCTATATCCCACAAAACAAAAGCTCCTGGGTTAACTGGTACTTTCAATACAAGAAGCAGAAAAGTCATATTTAAAATAGGGAGGAATTGATTGGCTATGTAATTGGAAATCCTATAAGGTGAACCTTAATGTTGTTTGCCTAAGCAATTTAACTATATCAACAGCTGTCAGAATGTGGCCTGGAATTACTAGCAGTCCAGAGACCCTTTTCTTGGGTCTATAAAATCAAAATTAGTTTGAAATAATATTATAATACTTTTTGCTTTTTTCATTCTCATTGTCTTACCAGTTTATAGAGGAGTTTTCCAGGGGCTACATGATGTGGTATATTACAACAGAATGAATGTGCCAAGAAGATAGGAGAATCCAGCCACTTTCTATTAAGTCAGACATGAAACAGATCTACAAAAATGTAAAATAATGTCACCCTTCTCACTTTACTCTTCCTCTTTCAGAAATTTTATTCTTTTTAAAAAATTATTTTTCTAAGTCGTGGAGATGTAATGTAGAGCATTGGGAATATAGTCAATACTACTGTAATAACATTATATGGTGACAGATGGCAACTAGACTTATTATGGGGATCATTTCATAATGTATAAAAATACCAAATCACTAAGACGTACAGCTAAAACTAACAGGATATTGTATGCCAATTACACTTCAGCGTAATTTTTTTCATTAAAAATATGTTTGCTTACATCACTGGATTACATCCTAATCATGGAAAATAAGTATCTCCTAACCTTTCTATAAATATTAATATGGCCTACCAGTGACTCCATACAAGATCATAAAGTCTCCAAGGCAATGTTCAATACAATCAGCTGCTTTACTAGATTATAAAGTAAATAAAAAACATGCATTTGTTATGTTAACAATTTTAAAACTGTCATGAATGAAGTGAGAGCTAAACTAAGTAATTCTCAGGAGTCACAGAAATCTATCCACATCTGCTTAAATACCGGAATCTTTTGAAATTTAGTAATCTCTTCTACTTCCATGATTCCAAATGCCATCAATGTACCAGTGATAGCTCACATGTCAATCTCCAGCTTATACCTTTCTGTGTGTGATTTATCATAATTCCCCAAATCCACAGGGTTCTTCAGGCTCAATTAAATAACAAATGATATAATGGCAATCAAAATAATAACTCCACTAGTCTGGATTCTCCAGAGAAACAGAACCAATAGGATATACCTAAGTACATAGAAAGAGATTTATTATGAGGAATTGGCTTACATGATTACCAAGGTTAAGAAGTGCCACCATCTGCTGTCTACCAGATGAAGGCTTGGGAAAACCGGTGGGGTAGTCCTGGTCCAAGTTTGAAGACCTCAGAACCAGGGTAGCCAATGGTGTAAGTCCCAGTCTGAGTCTGGTGACCCAAGAACCAGGAGCTCCAATTTTCAAAGTCAGGAGAAGATGGGATCCCCACTGAAGCAGAGAGAGAAAATTCACCCTCCTCTGCCTTTCTGTCCTATTTGGACCCTCAACATGTTGGATGATGCTCACCCACACTGGGGAGGGGTTCTTCTTCACTCAGTGTACTGACTCAAATGCTAATGTCTTCTAGAAATATCCAGAAATGTTTACCAAATTGACACATAAAACTAACCGTCACAGTGACTATCATACATTTTAATAGTGAAGGTTTAAAAGGAACTTCAAACTCTACTTGCCCAATATATTACTGAAATCTATTCTGCCTGTTCTATTCTATTCTATTCTATTCCATTCTATATATTTCTTTTATTCTGAACCATCATTTACCAATTAATAATTTACTACTTAGATTTCTTTTTTTCTTCCCCAGCATCTTCATCTGTCATATTCCTAAATCCTGTAGATTCTCAGACTTGAAATATCTCTAGTATTTTTCTCCCTTCTCTACATTCCCAGTGCTAATGGCTTAGCTTTTAATTTGCCTTTAATTAGCTGTTTCTGGATTACTAGAAATAAGCACTCCTTCAAGGGAACAAATATGATTATGTCACTCATCCGCTTAAAATAATTTAATGGCCCCCATTATAGGATACACAATGTTCCTGATATATCATTCAAGGAATTTCTTTATGTGCACCTTACATACCTTTCTACTGTGAATATCACCATCTGGCCTAATGTACCAGGAACTCCAATCCTCATGCCTTTGTACATAGAGTTCCTTTGTCCAATATGCTTTTTTCCTTTGAATGACTGGCAAAGAACTACCTAGTATTTAAAACTCAACTCAGAAATCCTTTGGTCTTTGAAATGCCTGAAATCTGAGGCAAAATTAAGCACTTTCTTGTTAGTTTCTTGCTTATATCTCTACTATAGCACTTATCTCATTTCTTCAATATTTTATTTTCTGCTTCTTTTGTAAAACACAATCTTGTGACATAAGTACACATTTTTAAAAATTTTTTTTCAGTGTTTACTTATTTTTGAGACAGAGAGAGACAGTGAGAGCATGAGTAGGGAAGGGGCAGAAAGATAGACAGACACAGAATCCAAAGCAAGTAGCAGGCTCTGAGCTGTCAGCACAGCTGGCCTCGAACCCACAAACCATGACATCATGACCTGAGCCGAAGTCAGATGCTTAACTGACTGAACCACCGAGGGGCCCCCATAAGCAGGAATTTTTATTTGCATTTTATGTCAATGGCATTAAGCTAGTGCTTAATAAATATTGACAAGAAGTAATAAACACTGTGGCCAGACCAAAAATAAAGTTTAACTCAATTTTGTTTCACTTATTTACACTCAACCACTTCCTCCAAATGGATTTTTAAGAAGGCCTAGGAAAACAACAAATAGAATAGGAAGAAAAGAATAAACTAAAACTAATAAGCGAATAGACTGTCAATTTGAGTGACAAGAGCAGGGCAATGTCAGAGATAAAAAAAGAAAGCAAGGCTTTAAGCAAGAAGGATTAACAATGTCAATTTCTGTAGCGTTCAAAGATAAAAATGGAGAAAGGCCTTTTGGATGAGATAATTACGCCAACATTAGTTTCCCTTGATGAAGCGTTTTCAGTAAAGAAATAGGAAAGAATCCAGATTTCATGGGATTAACAAACCAGTTGGTGCTGAGAAGTATAAGTGGCAAGTAAACACACACACTCACACACACACACATTACTGCATTTTCAAGGGCTTAAGTCACTTTTGTTCACAGAGATCATTACAAATTAAAAACAAAATTGTTCTGCTTTAAGAATAAGAAAAATGGGGGGCACCAGGGTGGCTCAGTCGGTTAAGCATTCCATTCAACTTTGGCTCAGGTCATGACCTCGTGTTTTCATGAGTTCGAGCCCTGCGTCGGGCTCTGTGCTGACAGCTCAGAGCCTGGAGCCTGCTTCAGATTCTGTGTCTCCTTCTCTCTCTGCCCCTCTCCTGCTCAGACTCTGTTTCTGTCTCTCTCAAAAATAAATAAACATTAAATTTTTTTTAATGGGCTAATTTTACAAAATATAAAAAGCTACTCAGCTAATACAGCACCAAACCATATTTTTGAAATTGTGAAGATGAGAGTTTAGCAAACAAACTAGTACCAAATGTTCTTGAATACTATTATCAAAATTATTTAAATTGTAGACATTTTTAAATCTATAACCAATGAACTGTGTGATTATTTTGTATTGTTTTTAACTAATTTTACCCTCAAAATCTAACTCAGTATCTGTTGTCCTAAGAGGCATCAGGAAAGTAAGAAATTCATGACCTTGCCACTGATAACTTCTAAGGGAGTATTAAGTGATAATAAAAATTATCAATAGCTTTAAGATGACAGGGGAAATACTGCCTTTGTCATTCAAAAAGTAGCAACTATTTTGGGATGAGCACTGGGTGTTGTATGGAAACCAATTTGACAATAAATTTCATATATTGAAAAAAAAAGTAGCAACTAAAAATAATAAAAATAAAAATAATCTAAAAATAATAACCATAATAATACTAATAGGTAATGTTCAGCAATGTTCAGCAAGCACATCTGTCCTAAAAATATTAATTTTCATCTCATTTAATCTTGAAAACATTTTGCATAGTAGATTCTATTAACCCATTTTATAGAAAAGCAAATTGAGGTATAAAGACTAAGGTCAAAGCTCTCTGTTTTATGGCATATATTGCTCTCTAAATTCATTTTTTAACAAGAATCTTCAACTCTATTGAGCAGAAATATTAAGAAAATAAATATTACAATATTCCTATAAATAGTGTTTTATACACCTATATACATGCAAATATGCATACATGAATGCTAAACTTTGGTCATCAATAGTACAAAAGCAATAAAACTAGGAAAATAAAATTTCTGAGCTTTATTCCTGATATTTATATACAGTACTTTTTCAAGGTCCTTATAAAATAAATAGTATAATAACCAAACGCTGATTCTACATAGGCAAAGATAAGGCTAGAAAGCAATTGTGTGTTCATTTTTTTGGACAGTTAACTATACATGCTGGGCCTAAAGTATCTAAAAAAAATTCTGAAATTTGCATGAATGGACAAGTGTGAGCTGAGTCCTTTTTCCTCCTGTATATATTTTTTAATCTCCATTTTCTAGCCAAAGAAAGAAATGGTTGTTTTCATAGATTATTTAGCTCATTTCAGAGCTTTCAGAGCAAGGTTTACAGGACTTGTCCTTGATATAGAGACAACAGAAGGAAAGCTTCTGAATATTTAATAGAGCTAGAAAATACTACATTTAATATTCTCTTGAGCTTGCACAGTGCTGACTTAGAAGGAAACCTAAAAGAGAACGTGTCTCTTTTCCACCTGCAGAATCTTAAAAATACAGTCAGGAAAGCAGTCTCTAAAATGACACCCACAACTTGAACGGTTCCATTCTTAAAGGTAAAACACGTCTTTTAAAATACGTGCTGAAAGCTCTTAGTTACCTGGGGGGAAAAATAACTAAACTGTGTTTTAGAGTTTCATGCATGTTCTATTTTTTATCATCTTATTTCCTCTTTTTAAAATTTCAAGTATTTGGGAATAGCTAGATTTTTAAGCTTTGTTTTATTTTCTTCTGCTTTGCCATTTTTGGGTTTTATTTATTTGTTTGAATAAAGCACACATTTTAGGAATACTAAGCAAATCAGCCACCTAATACTATTTAAGAGTTTTTGCACATCCAATATGCCTTGATTTTGATTTTACAAATACGAAAATTCCTTTAGATAGGGTAAAATTTTAAAGAACTAGGATTGGAAAAGGAACTTCCTTACCTCAAAGGTACTTATAAAATGGCTATTATCCTTCACGGGACTTTTGAAAAATGCCCTAGAGTTTGGTTTCTTCTCTGTTCTGCAGTTTCTTTATACGTCGCTCAAGAGTCTGTAATTCAATTCAATAAATATTTATTGTCCAACTATTAAGTTGAAAGCCCTGTGGTGTGAAATTCTGGAGAAACCAAAACAAGTTCTTGTGTACAAGGAGCATCTATTCTATATTTCTGTAGGAAAATAAATGCCTCAAAAAAGGGTAAAATATAGTCCATTCAATAAGAAGGAAACAAAATGCTTAAAAGTCAGTGGTCAACCCACTCTGGTCAGTCTTCTATGCATATTTCTCCAATAAGAGCAGCTAGCTCTTGGGGTGGTCATCATTTGCAAATCTGTTGCCCATTCCAATGGATACATTTATGTTCATGCTCTCAAAAAGCAGGAAACCCTGAAGGTTGCTAAAGGCTGTATCCCTTTGAGACACTCTCACTAAACCACTTCCAGAATACCATGTTCTTATTTTCTTCCCGCTTGTCTGGCCAATGCTTTTTAGTTTTCTTTGCTAGGTCTTCTCTTCCACCTGACCTCCAAATGTTGGAGTGGCATATGACTTGACTTCAGGTCCCTTTCTATTTCTAGGTGACCTGATATGGTCCAATTATTAAAAACCTACATGCATTTGCTTATGATTCCAAATTTGTATCTCCAACCCTAACCTCACTGAATTCTTGATCATTTGTTTTCTTATATTTGTAACAGGACATGATGTCAAATAAGTTTACTTATTGTTTTTTATTTCTTTCCTTTCAAATCTGTTCTTTCTTTCAATTTCTTTACCTCAGTAAATACAAAAATTGTTACTCAAGTCAAAACTGAGAGGTCATCTTGGTGCTTCCCTCTCCCTCCTCACTTCCGTGTCTAATTCACAAACTCACCAGAAGCCAAGTAAGTATCATCTTCTTGAGAAACTGCCATAGTCTTCTAATCAATTTACTTGTCCCATGCTTGTGGAAATTTCTGGAGTTACCTATTGCTGTGTAAATACTACCTCAAAACTTAGCAACTTAAAACAACAAATGCTCATTACCCCAATTTCATACAGGGTGGATCTGGGTAGGCCTGGCTCAGGGCCTTTCATGAGATTTCAGTTCAGATTCTGGCCAGCAACTATGGTCACCACTGGGACTGGTGGATCTGCATTCAAGGTAACTCACTCACAGGCCATTGGTAGGAGACCTCAATTCTTTGGTGTCTGTTGAAAGAAGGCCTCAGTTTCTTACCTATGGGCCTCTCATCGGGCTTGGTGAGTGTTTTCACATCATAACATGTCAGTTGCCCTTCCCAGAGTGAGGGATTCAAGAAAGTGAGAGAGAACAAGGAGGAATATGTCATGCCTTTTATGACATTAGTCTCAGAAGTTTATGTACTATCATTTTCTTCATATTCTATTTGTTAGAAACAAATCACTAAGGCCAGCCCACATTCAAAAGTGGGAAGTTAAACTTTCTTTTCTTTGCTGAGAAAGCAGGGACTTTACATAGAACAACTCCATGACCATTGTGACATGTGGTAAAGTGGAATGAAAGGATTGAACAAATGAGCAAATTCAAGAATTGTGAGTTTGTGTGGATATTGACAGAATAGCATCGAAAAGAAGTCTAGGTGACAAAGTCTAATTAGAAAGATTGGAGGAGATTCCAAAATTCTATGAGTAATTCTTTCTTTCCTTTTTTGTTTTTGAAAGAAAGGGAGAGAGAAAACATGCAAATGGGGTAGGGGCAGAAGGAAAGGGAGAGAGAATCCCAAGCAGGATCCATGCCCAGCACAGAGCCTGACATGGGGTTCGATCCCACAACCATGAGATCATGACCTGACCCCAAATCAAGAATTGGATGTTCACCCTACCGAGCCACCCAAGTGCCCCTGTGGGTAACTCCAATGAGAAGAAAGGATCTAAGAGCACAGACGACAGAGACAAACTACTTCCAGTGGGGAAAGCTTCAGAACAGTGGTATGAATGTGGCAGCAGAGAGGAAAATGAAAAAGTACCTCTTTTCAAGAAATGGCAAAAGGAGGTGCCGCTGATTGAATGAAAGCAATCTTGAGAAAAGTTAGGTTTCACTTAGGCGAGGAGGTGGAGGAATGAAAGGAATCCAGACACAATCTGGTTGTGTTGGTCTGTTCAAACTGTTGTAACAGAGTATCAGAGGCTAGGTGACTTAAACAAAACAACACATTTATTTTCTCACAGTCCTGCAGGCTGGAAGTCCAAGAGCAAGGTGGCAGCAGGATTGCTTTCTGGTACAACCTGTCTTCCTGGCTTGCAAATGGCTTTCTTCCTTCCACGATCTCACATGGCCTTTCTTCTATGTGTGTTCATTCCTAATATTTCTCCCTCTTCTTAGAAGGACACCAATCCTATTGGATCAGTGAGGACCCCCCATTATGGCTTTATTTAACCTTAATTACCTCCATGAAAGTAATTCACACTGCAGTTAGGAACATGCAGTCACACTGGCAGTTAGGAACATCAATATGTGAATTTGGGAGGTGAAGGGGAGACACCATTCAGTCCATAGCACTGAATTAATTACTTCATAGTAAAAATGGATTGTGGGTTTCATGGCACCAGGTGAAAGAAGAGAAGAGCATCAGAGCCCAGGTTGTTGTAGGCAAAAGAAAGAGTTAGGATAGGTATTTGGAGGGTGGGAACACAGAGTAGGGAAGAAGATCTGAAAGGAAAGACAGTGTCAGATTCAGAATGGAGTAGCTGAGGAATACTGCAGTCTTGGTCTATAAGCAAGAATGGGATCAGAGCTGAATAAGCAGTGGGTTGTCATTTCATGAACCAAATCACCTGAAATGTTTCATTTAATCATTGGGGTGCCTGGGTGGCTCAGTCAGTTAAGTGTCTGACTCTTGGCTTCAGCTCAGGTCATGATTTCACGGTTCATGAGTTTGAGCCCCATATTGGGGGGCTCCTTGCTGATGGCACAGAGCTAGCTTGGGATTCTCTCTCTCCTTCTCTCCCTGCCCCTCCCCTGTTTGTGCTCTCTCTCTCTCTCTCTCAAAATAAATAAATAAACTTACAAAAAAAATACATAATCATTGACAGTGTTGGTGGTAAATTCAATAGAATGGTTCATATCTTTAAATTTCTTACTATACATTTTGGCAACAGAACATGCATATGAACCAGAGACAGGACGTATCCTTTCACAGCTTAGGATGAACATGTTTAGGCAGGTAAAAAGCAGATGAGAAAATAAAATGCAGAGGCAAGACCCATCAAGTATGCCTGTACTTCCTTAGCTTGCCAATGTGCTAATTATCACAATCAATTATTATTTTCCCCCCAACAAATGATTCATGATGATTTGGATGAATGTTCAAACTTTACAACAAGAGATTAGATAATTTTCACTTTCTTGGTGCTACAAAAATGATTTTTTAAACTATGAATGCCTAAAATGGTAATAGAATTTAAAAAAACTTTCCATCCTGTTTGAAACTTGCATTGTTTCTAAAACTAGACTGTTCTCCAGATAGAAAAAATATTAAGAACCAAAATTGATACATATGTTGCTTAATCTCTATTAAATTCTATTTCAAAATACCTTTCATTAACTCCTTTGTGCCTTTATTCCATTATTACACTACTGTAAGGTGCTATAAAATGCAGTCTCTTATTAGATTCTAAAAGAATCCAAAGCCAGAAAAAAGCCAAATGTTGGATGGACAACATTACCTCCCCATAATACCTTTTATCTTTCATGATGCAGCTTCATGTTATGGATATGACTATTTTAATAAGATGTCCCAATTTTTTTTGAAATAATGATAACTTTTCACTTCCAGGGGGAAAAAGCTGTAGTACACTAAATTCTGCTGCTAAAGACATATTTTAAGGGCACCTGGGTTCAGTGGGTTGAGGATCCCACTCTTGATTTCAGCTCAAATTAAGCCCTGTATTGTGCTCTGCCTGACAGTGTGGAGTCTGCTTGGGATTCTCTCTCTCCTCTCTCTCTGTTTTTCTCTTTCTCTTCCCCCCACCTCCATCTCAAAACAAATAAACATCTAAAAAATGTATTTTAATATTCTACATAATTGTAGGAAGACTAAATAAATTTTTCTCTAAGTCATATGTATTACAGAAATGATACAGAAATGACATTTTTTTTATTTTTCATTACTGCTGTTATTAGGAGATACTTTAAAATTTCTTCCCATTGAATTTTTGCTCTGCTATTGGAACGAATGGCAATTGTTTTCAACAAGATGAATGTTTTCAAAAGTGGACTTTGGAATGACAAAAGAAATTATGCTCAAAAGTGTCACTTTCAAGTTTATTCCTTGTGACAGGGTATACTGCCTTTTAATTTTGAGTTTGATCAGAAAATGTTCTCTCTCTCTCTCTTTTTGAAGTTTCATGCTTGAATGTTGTGGACTTAACTCTCCATTAAAAATGTCACTTTACAAATTTACTCGAAGTGAAAATATTTTGTGTAATTTGGGTTGTGTATGTACTCTACTGAATATACATAGTATGTGGTGCAGCAACAACAAATACTACATAAAAATTATATAAAATTTATAAAACTGTGACTGTATTTGCCCAAATGACATAGACAAGTAGATAGGTGGAAAAGAGAAACCAATATCACTGAAATTCTTTATTATCTGAGCATCTAATAATCCTTATTTATTAATTTGGTTTTCATATATACTAACATTTAAATGACAAAAACAGAAATACAAAATTAAATGTAGTTATTAGTCCTTGAAAAATAACTTTAATGGTAACAAAAGATTGAACCACAGGAATTCAATGAATCCCTAGTGGGATTCAAACAGTAACAGTCAACAGCCATTTGTCAGTTTTTTCAAAAGACCCCAACAGCAGTGAGAATGTAGTAATTCAACACATTGGGATACCTCAGGTGAAGTCCCAGTTTGATCTAATTCTAACAACATTTTTGAAATTTATGAACATGTGGTTTTAAATATTTATAGTTTTTTAATAACTATTATAATTATAACATAAATATTTATATTACCAATTATTAGTCTTTTGTAAAATTTTAATTTTTTAAATGCTCAAAGAAACGTTTGACATGATCAGGGTTTCCTTTACTTTCTTAAATAAAATTACATTTGTGTTTTCAATTTGCTATAATCCCACTTTCACCAACAAAGAAAAATGTGACATATATCAAAATTTTATAAATACTTAATATCAAATATCTGTCTATTAAAAGTAAAACATTATTCTTCACTTATAGAAATATAAGAATTAAAAAGATGTAACTTTATGATAGTAATATTTTCATTTCAGCCTTCCTTATTATTTTTTATTTCTTCAACATTTGCACTATTTTTAATAATTAGCCAATGTATGAAAGGTCACAATAAAATTTCTTCTCTGCATCATTAGGTTCAGCTACAAATTTTGTTGTTATATAAATTCTAACACAGTTAAGATTAATTATTTTCCTACAAAAACAAAGCTTGAACTAAAATGTGCTCCTCATGTCATTGGAAGTACTGGTAAGTGTTTTTTGTTTTGTTTTTTTCCAATGGAGCAAATCACATAAATTTGGATTATATGTATGTTACAACCTATGAATAAATTAGTTTCTTAGATAATTTAAGCCTTTGGGCTATAATTGCTACTCAGTTGAAACAGTTCATTTGCATTTAAAAATGAAAGATTTGAATAATAAGCAAATCAAGTAACTCACTTCATTGCAATTAATTTTACTAAAATTAATAACACTTTATTACTATTAAAATGATATAGTTATAGTTATATTACATGGACCTGACTTTAAGTCATGTGTTCTTTTCTCCTTACGTAATCATTCATCATTTAATAAATAAATTGAACATTAATTTTAATAAATCCAATATATTTTGAACCTGGAATTGTCTGTGTATTTCTGTTTTTACTAGTTAACTACAAATAAATAAAGATTTTCAAATTTAACAGGGTACGGTTAAAAGATATTGTTATCTTAAATATACCAAATAAATATATTCTAATTGTTCTTTTATCTATTACAAATTAATAGAAAAATAATTTTAGACCTGTAAAAATCTTTAACATCATGTTGTCTAATATCTTCAATTTATGGACGACAAAAACGCTTAACAAGTCGTGTCACATATCTGTAGTCACCTAGATAGTTTGTGGCAAAGTCTCTAATCCACTATGGTATTTATATGCAGTTCTATTTAAACTTTTACAACAAGCAAGCAGATAAATTACAAAACATTATAATATATTAAATCCATGCATTCAACAAACACTTATTAAACACCCACAATATGTAACACCCATGACAGACAGGCAAACATGACAGATATAAGCAGAATCCTATGGGAATGGAGGGACAGAAAAGATGAATTCTTCCCAGAGGATATGGAGAGTCCTCACTAAGAAGGAGTTATTGACCTCAGCTTGTCCCTTTAGAAAGCCTTATATGACTCTCTTCTGCATGGCTAGTTATGTTAGAAGAAGAATCATATCCCAAACCTACTAAGGAAGTACTGAAAATAGATTCTACCCTTTAACTATGTGTTCTTAATATATAAAGATCTAAACAATCATCAATATGGAGAATGTGTTCAGGAGCAGTACCTGCTGCCCCCTTCCTGGATTCCCATAGTACCTCACCAATTTGTCAGTGTCCCTCACATCCTTCCTACCCCCACTTCTGGCAGACTGTAATCTCTTTTACAGCAGAGAAAATAATTTATTCTTTATGCTCTCAGTCTTATGCATACAGAGGGCACTCAAACACTTCTACTGAACTAAAATAAACTGGATCTAATGGAATTATCATGGATTTACCTCTTTATTAATTATTTTATTTTATTTTATTTTTATTTTATTTTATGTTAGAGAGAGAGTATGTGCTAGTGGGGGAGGGGGCAGAGGACAAGAGAGAGGGAAAGAATATATCAAGCAGGCTCCATGCTTAGCATGGAGCCCCATGAGGAGCTCAATCCCATGACCCTGGGATCATGACCCAAACCAAAATCAAAAGTCAGATGCTCAACTGACTGAGCCACCCAGGTGCCTCAGATTTACCTCTTCAGCAAAGGAAGTGGGAAAAAGACGTCCCAAGAAATGAAAAAAAAGCACAAGGTTTTAAAAGACTGTAGTGAGTCTGGAGTAGAGTTTGGCAAAGCCTGCACATCTGGAGGGTAGACCATGGTCATGGAAAGCAAGGGCATGTTGCTTATAGAGTAACTGATGGGTGATGAGTTGGATCTAAATTGAGAATGACTTCAGATGCCATAGTAATCATTGTGTCCTTCTCTGTTCACCACAGGTATCCCAGGGATGTTTTAAGCATGGTAATGATATAACTAGTCTTTATTTTTAAATTTTATGAAGTTTAATTAATGCAAAGGAAGAACTTTTGGGAGAAATAACTAAATAAGAATATATTCCAATCAAGAAAATGAAAGCATAGGTTAAAGCCATGAGAATGGAGAAAGGAAATACGTTCCAGATATGTTTCCAAGGTAAAACAGAATTTGTGGATATATTTTGTTAAGAATTATTTAATAAGGTTAATAATTTGTAGAAAAAGATTTGAGAAGTAGAGTGTGATTAACAGTTACAAAGGTCGGGGGAAATAAAAAAGAACTTAAAATTGATGTTTGGACTTGGATAATGGGAAGTAATTGAAGACCAGCATGAGAATTCTTTCATGGGAGCGCTTACCTCAGAAGCAAACTCTAAGTTCAGGAGTGACTGGTAGAGGAAAGAAAGGCTAAAATGTTCTTCACACAATTCCCCATACCGTGAAAGAGATTTGAGGCAAAGCCTTAAAGGAGAGGACCAGTTAAAGAAAGGTCTATTTGTCTTTGCTTGGTTTTGCTCTTCTTTAGAAGATATTTTGAGTACGCTCACAGGCAAAAAGAAAGACATTAGTGAAAAGAAAGGGCTTGAATATACAGGAGGAAACATACTTACCTGGGAAAGTTTCTTAACAGAGAATTAAAATTAAAGAACTACTGAAACATGTCAAAAGAATTAAACATAGCTTCACTTTTATACAGCCTGTAAATCAAAATAATTGTCATCACACGCTTAGTATATATTTTTTTTCCATTGAATGACTCCAGTGACCTAAGATTTCATTACACAGTGTGGGTGTTGCACAGTGACTACTGTGCTCACACAGATCTTATTTCAGTTCTTCCAATCTAAGCATAACTGGGCTCAATTAATCATTCTTCATTACCAAATGCTTAAAAGAAGTCCCTCTACTGGGTATATCAAGAAAAGGAAAGCATTCCCTCCCACACCTCCAGCCTCTGGGTAGAAGCTTCTTGTAGATCTAAATTACAGACCTTGGGGATAAATAAAACTTCAAGCCAATAAGGAGTTAATATCTCCTCTGTGCATCATCTACACTGTCTACACGTTTCTTATTCAGAGAGACCAGAGAGCAAGGTTGAGTCTCAGGGGGTCAATTTCTGAAGCTGTAAAGTCAAGTTCAGTAGCCCCATCTTTACACCAAGAAGACGGTAAGCAAGATCTAACTGACTGCCTTGCAACAAAATTCATGAGACGTAGATTTCTCTCTCTGGCTCCTTCACTCATGCACAGAAATGTAGCTTTTAACAATCATTAGCTAAACTGTATGAACTAACTTAAGAAAATACACTGAATCAGTAAAACATAGGAATATTCTGCTTAGTGAAAAAATATTTTATGACATATTTTAGGCAAAAACGAGTCACTTTTTAACTTTTATAGTGTTAAAAACTGTAAAGGCAAATTCTTTCAAGGAGAATTAAATATTTTCAGAGGAAAATTCCCATAGTCTAAAACATACATTGCCATTTCATCTCAATCCTTAAGGTGAAACACTCACAAATAGACCTTTTAAAAGGAACTTTACATATTCTTTTTTTTTTTTTTAATTTTTTTTCAACGTTTTTTATTTATTTTTGGGACAGAGAGAGACAGAGCATGAACGGGGGAGGGGCAGAGAGAGAGGGAGACACAGAATTGGAAACAGGCTCCAGGCTCCGAGCCATCAGCCCAGAGCCTGACGCGGGGCTCGAACTCACGGACCGTGAGATCGTGACCTGGTTGAAGTCGGACGCTTAACCGACTGCGCCACCCAGGGGCCCCGGATCTTTACATATTCTTAAGTACATCCTATGAAATGATAATATATCAATATGTAAATGCATTTATAATATGTTCAATTTACAGGCACCTTTATCAGAGTTATATGTATTAATTTAATTTAAAAAATAACAATTTATAAATTGTAAATGGTGATTAAAATAGCATTTGTGGGAAATAAATGGAGAGTACAAATATCTTGAAAAATTAATTTTTTCAGACGAAGGAGCTAAAATATACCCATAGGACATACACATGCAGAGGCAGAAAATTACATATTAAAAATACATGCTTTAAAATTAATTGTCCGTTTTCTTAGCATATTTTTCACATTTCTTACATTTATTTTGCTAAGTTTTAAATATTCATCTTCCTCATTGTTTTCCTGTAGCTATTTACATTATCATGGTATAGAAGAAAGCAAATTTTACAGGACTAGAATTGAGTCATTTCTTCACCATTTACTATCTTTGCGACTCCTGGCAATTTACTCAGGCTGTATTTGCATCCCACCATAATGATAGAGATAATAAAACTCTTTATGTAGTTACTATTTGATCCTCCAAATGATGTGACCTATGTAAAAGGCAGTGTATAATGCCAGCGTCTCTTCTAGTGTAAGAGATGTCTTAGAAGCAATTTAAATAGACATTTGCTCTGGGTAGACTAATTTATGAAAATGCTCCCATGCCTCACCAGGTGTCCTGGTTTAGGGAACTGAGAGAGGAGATTTAGACCCCTACTTCCTTCCACCTCATGACAGGAGGTGGAACCTGCAAAGCCTACCTCCTGCAAAGCCTACATTACAGCCCTGCACACTTAATGAGAAGGAACTCAATAAGTATTATGTGATATCTCCCATTCTTAGACATACCAGGCTTCTAAATAAAGAAGTCCCCTAGGGCGCCTGGGTGGCTCAGTCAGTTAAGACTCCGACTCTTGATTTCGGTGCAGATCATCATCTCATGGTTCAGGGGGGTTGAGCCCCATGTCAGGCTCTGTGCTGACAGAGCCAAACTCGCCTGAGATACTTTCTCTCACCTTCTTCTCACCTTCTCTCACCTCCCCTGCTCATGTACACGCATGCACTTTCTCTCAAAATCAATAAATAAACTTTTTAAAAAGTCTCCTAACAATACTGGTAGACAATTTTTCATAATTTTTTTTTCCATATAAGAAGGAAACCCAACACATTCTTTTTGTCTTAAAAGGTTTGGTTCAGGGGTCCCTGGATGGTTCGGCTGGTTGGTTGTCCGACTTCGGCTTAGGTCATGATCTGGTTTGCAGGTTCGAGACCCGTGTCAGGCTCTGTGCTGACAGCTCAGAGCCTGGAGCCTGCTTCCGATTCTGTGTCTCCCTCTCTCTCTGCCCCTCCCCTGCTCACGCTCTCTCTCTCTCTCTCTCTCTCAAAAATAAATAAATATTAAAAATTTTTTTAAAACAGGTTTGGTTCCTCACTCATTCCTACTGAGAATTATCATATATACGTTATACATATTATTTAAGTTTTCAAAGAAGCAGAAAAAAAAATGAACTATCCTTCTTAGTAAAACTGTGCCCTCCCCCCTCCAATACAACTCTTTTGTGATTCAGCAGACACCTCAGAATAATTCCTCAGGGCTATCATCATGAAGAACAATTAACTCTCCAAACACATGTGAGTTAGTTAAGGTGTTGAATAATAGAACACCAAATACAGAGATTCTGTTTATATAAATGTCTTGATAGGAAAGTTCAAATAGCTGTATTCTTTAATACAATGTTAATCTGATATATGTAACTTTGCTGACATAGAATTAACAGATCATGGACCTTGTTGTGAACTTGCATACAGCTCTGTCTTTCTGTTGATGCCTTTGTTGCCTAGCTGTTCATAGCTGTTACTAAACATCATGTAATCAAAAGGGAGAAGAATTAAAGTGACCTTGACATTTGTCAGCACTGTTGCAAGACAAACATGATATCTAATTTGATTCCATTTAAAATGTTTTGAATGATTCTAATCACTGATAAGTAGATCCACCATAGGTGATTCAAACTGGTGTTTAAAGAATATAGAAAAAAAAAGGTGGTAAAAGGAAAGAAATGTATTCTTTGTAATAAGATCCTTCAGGAATGTCTGTTATTTAAATATGTGCATTACAGATGCTTAATCTTTCTATGTATCTCAAGTCTTGATGACAGATAACATCTGGAAAACTCAAAGGTATGAAACGTTAGGATATTTTGAAGGGAAAACCAATAAAAAAATCAATTCCTATATACAAAAAGTCCTTTTATGGTTAGCTTTGCAGGAATTCTTCCATAGATCTCAAAAATTTCTCTAGAATTTGCCTAGGAGTGCCTGGGAATGACAACCTTAACTTGCAATTGTCTTTCTCTTGTCAGTTTAAATCAGACCTTGAATACTATATCAGTTAGGTTTTTGAACTAAAGATCTTGAAATGGCTTTGATCTGACACAATTTTAAGACACAAGTCTGTCAAAATTGCCAAGTAAATATGACTTGCAGACTATTATGGGATTTCAGATCTCTCAATAAGACAGTTTCCAATGAAGTGGGCAGAACAATGTCCATTCAGAGGCATAGGAATACATCCCTCATTACAAAAATGTGTATTTATGTCATAGAAAAACGAATATCATATAAATTGTAGGAACTGAACTGAGAATTGTAAAGCTCATTCCCTGGCTTCATCATTCTGCACAGGTTGTTTATCTGTGCAGACCTGATATTCTGTCATCAAAAAAGAGCTACTGCCATTTCTTTGATTATTCAGTCTAAACATATAATAAGTCTGCACGACTCTCTAAGCTTCTCTGAAACAAATGTTACCATACAGCAATAACAACAATAATATTGTTATTTTAAAACCAAACATAATTCTAAAATAGGTTCTTGGCTAGCTAAATTCTGCTGACAAGAACTTTTGATTATAAGTAAGAAATACATTTAAAAAGCTGTTAAAGTCAAAGCAATATCTCTGTACCAATTTCTGCAACTCATTTTCTTCGTAATTTTGCATGACTTCTCACTTCTTTGGGTAGGTAAGATTTTCAGAAAATTCAACTTAAGAAAGAACTCAACAGAGGGGCCTCAACATGTTTAGTAAAAACCTTCCCTTGGGGCACCTGGATGGCTCAGTCAGTTAAGCATCTGACTCGGTTTCAGTTCAGGTCATGATCCTGGGTTCATGAGTTCAAGCCCCATGTGGGGCTCTGCACTGACAGTGCAGAGCCTGCTTGGGATTCTCTGTCTCCCTCTCTCCCTCTGCTCCTCACCTTATCATGGTCTTTCTCTCTCAAAATAAATAAATTAATTATAAAAAAACAAACGAACAAACAGGAGCGCCTGGGTGGCTCACTCGGTTAAACAACCTATTCTGGCTCAGGTCATGATCTCACAGTTTGTGGTTTAGAGCCCCGCGACAGGCTCTGTGCTGACAGCTCAGAGCCTGGAGCCTGCTACCAATTCTGTGTCTTCCTCTCTCTCTGCTTACAGCCTGCCTCTCTCTCTCTCTCTCTCTCTCTCTCAAAAATAAACAAACATTAAAAAAAATTAAAAAACAAAAACAAAATTTTCTTTCAACACTTTCAATATTACATTTTTTCAGGTAGATACAGATGATCTTATTTTAAGTATTTTCTTTGTTTTCTTGCTTAAAATACTCTGCACAATTAGAAAGGCTGCACCTAAATTTGGACAGTGTGAATTATTCATCTAAACTATGTACAATTAAGATACAGTTTCAAAGAGAAAGGATATAAAACTCTCAAAGTATGGAGATAGCTGATTTTCTAACATCGTTATTGAATAAACCATGCAAATGATTTAAAATTCCAGAGAGCGTATAAATTTATGGACTACCTAGATCTAGGTAGTAATTATTCTTAAGTTATTGTTATGTCTCTCAATTTACGATTTTTTAACTCAATGAATCCAAATAAACTAGATTTACTTAGCCTAGGTAAAGCTGTTGCTTTGTGCTGAAGTTCTTCTGAAATATTCTGGATAATCGATCTTTCCCTATGTCAGTTTCACATATAGTAGCAATATATCATCCATTCTCTGTTATAACTCTTCAAGTTGTCTATCTCTGAAATTGTAAGCATTTTGAAAGGGAAAGATTGTGTCAGAAAAAAAATTGTCAGCAAAAAACAGATTTAGAATTTAAAATGATGGTTTGGCTTTATGATTACTGTAATATTCTATTGAAATAAGAAAGAAAATGATTCATTACAATATTAGTTATAAAAGAAATTAGGTAGGAAATCAGCAAGCTGGGGAAGAAAATCTAACCAAGGCTGATTCATGAATATATATATATATATATATATATATATATATATATATATGTGTGTATATATATACACACATATATATATATTTGCTGTTTGAGTAAACTACTGCTGTTGAAATTCTATAAAACTCATCAGTGGACTGTTTCCAAGGTAGAAAGTGTAGAAGAGGGGCACCTGGGTGGCTCAGTCCGTTAAAGCATCCAACTCTTGATTTCGGCTCAGGACACGATCTCACAGTTCATGAGTTCGAGTCCCATGTCATGTTCTGTCCTGCTTGGGATTCTCTCTTCCTCTCTCTCTGCCCCTCCCCTGCTCTCTTTCTCTCTCTCTCTCTCAAAATAAATGAATAAACTTAAAAAAGAAAGTGTAGAAGAATCCCTAAGCAGTTTTGAAGCCAACACAGGGAAGAGAGGAGGCAGTGAGGGTCTGCTATCCAAATCTTCATCAATTCCACTTTCCTTGCCCTTCTGAAAATTTAGCATCAAATTAAGTTACCTCAAGGCAATAACTGCATTAACCCTTATAGTTTCAATAGTGACAGACTTATTTACAATTCTGGTCTTGGTCTGTCACTGAAGTTCTAGTCTCTAGGGTCCTATGTGTAATTCTAGATTTGGATATGATCTCGGATACCACTTTCAAGTTTAAAGGCAGAAGCCTGGCCTAAGAACTGAGCTCTGCTCTGTTTCTATTCATTTCATAAACATTAATCATATACCTATTATGTTCCCAACATTAGGCATGACACACTGACACCACAAAGATGTATTGTATATATCCCCTGCCCTCAAAGAGATTGAAGTGCTAAATAATTGCTGAACAAGAGAGATGAGTAAATTAATACTTAGTATAATGGTGTAATAAGTGTTGTGTTAGAGAAACAGTGTGCCTTTGGAAGCACAGAAAGAGGCATATCCAACTCAGAAGGACAGTGAAGGTCTCAGTTGAATCAAAATCCAGATTACTAAAGGAAGGAAAGGCATTCCTGGATCAAAGTAAAGAAGAAATTAGTTAAATAGCAAAATGTGTTCTATTGTTGAATGAAAGTTTCACCTGGAAGAGTGGAAGCATGTGAGTCTAGAAAGATTAGACAAAAAGAAATCATTTAAGGAATCTGAATCTGAATGTCAATCTATGAACTTTGAACTTTAATCCCAAAGCAACATTGAAGATCCATGCAAGAGAAAAATAGACTCAGATCTATACTTTAGAACCCTATTAAAATATGATATAAGCATATGTCATGATTTTTTGTGTGTGTGTTTTTAGTCTTGTTTTCTTCATTTATTCCAACATCCACCCCACTAAGCCAATGGTGATGGTTAAATGTTGCCCCAGTCAAGAGATGTTATGATTCTTTATCCCATTATTCCTTCAAAAGAAAGCACAACTTCACATCTGAATAATCTCCTTAATCTCTTTGGAGAAAAGTTGAATGTCTTCAAACACTAATCTACCTCCCAGGAGAACAAAACACAGAAGTGCTACAGTATGTAAACTTTCTAATCTGAAAACTAAAAGGTATTAGGGGAAGACTCTGTAAAAGAAAATCATATAACCAGTCTTGAATCTGTTGGGGTTGCATGGAAGGCGGATGATAGCTATGACTGTTTTGTTAATTTTTACAATGTTAGAGTCTTTGACCTAAATGTTGAAATTTCTGACTTTAGTTTTAGAAAGTAAATGCAATTATACCTATATTCATGCTCCAAGTAAAAGAATATGCATACCAATATTCATGTTAGCTCCTCAATAAGGCAAGTATGAGATCTTTTTAAAATATCCTTCTAAAGCCTTTTTTCGAATGGACTTGAATTAATTACTTCCTATATAACAAACATAATTTTTCTATTTAACATTTGTAAATGACCTACTCTAACTATAAAAACAAAGGAATTTTATAATGATCAAATTACTGCTTTAAAAAGCTTTTAGATGGACATGCTATTCTAAGACCTGATATGCAGTTAAACAATATAGCTCCTATGCACCTAGAACAGACTTAAGAATATGAAAATGTATAAACCAATGCCAGAATCTTTTCTTGATAGAAAGCTCTAGAATAGTGCCAAAGCCTCTTTATATGGTCAGAGTTTTCAATCAATTTATCCATCTGTATAATACATAGTAATATTATTAGGCATTGTCAATAAGATGTTTTACTTATGATTAACCTCCAGAATGTGAGACCCTTGATACTCATTTTAATAACCCCAAAATACATTAGTGTATTTTCAGCAGTGAAGTCGTTGACTTGCTTTATTTTACTATCTTATTTTCCAGTTAAAGGTACCTATTTGTCTCTACCAACAGAAATATCTTACAAGCATTGTTAGTTGTTAATAAATCTTAAGAATAAGGATTTTGGGGCCGCCTAGGTGGCTCAGTTAAGCTTGATTTCAGTTGAGGTCATGAACTCACAGTTTGTGAGTTTGTCACAGAGCCTGCTTGGGATTCTTGTCTCCCTCTCTGTCTGTCTGTCTCTCTCTCTCAAAAATAAATAAATAAACTTTAAAAAAAAAGGGTTTTTTTTTGTGGTTGGAAATATTTTCTAACTTACTATAGTCAATGGGAAGAGTACACATCAGTTTATAAAAAAAATTTTAGTTTCACCAACCTTTAATAATAGATTTATTACATTGTTAATATACCATGTTATTGCCAGAGCTAGTTTCATTATTTACTGGGAAAAATTCACTTTGGCATCATTCCTTAAATAACAATGCAACCATATATTTTCTATATGGTAAACCCTATTAAAATCAATAATTTTCTAAGCCTTATAAATGCTTGCTTTTATGGATATGAATGATTCATACAATAATTACTTTCCACACATGGTCATTTTGGTAATATCTTAGCAGATCCAGTCTGAGTAAATTTAAGTTTGTTTCCTAATGGGATATTCCATGGTTCCTAGTAACTATAATTGAGAAAACAAGGTAAGGTTTCTGATGCAAAGCAACTTCTTGGCATCACTCATTTATTCTTTTTTTGTTTAGTTCATGATAACTTTAAAGGACAAAAATTTCCTATCTTCTAAAGGATTCCAAGATAAACCTTAATATGTAACTATGCATCTGTCAACAGTCTTAGAAATAACCATTAGAATCTTAGAAGGGAGCTTATGTAATTTAGGACCCATTCAATGGGTAATGTCCTTTGTTAGGATATCTAAGTAATGACAGGATAAAACCACAAAAATACAAATAAAGCGGCAAATAAGCTGAACCTCTATTTCCTTTGGTAATCCTGATGGAAAAGGACAAGAGACAGTAGCACGTTTAGAAGTAGATGTATATAATATACACGCATCCCAGTAGAAGACCGCTGTTGGAAATAGACTAAACATTACGTATTCAGTTACTATCTGAGTTGTAAGAGGAGAGCCTTAATTATAATTATTATGACATCCCCCTTTCTACTTCAGGACTCAAGCTCTCTCTGCATTGTTTCTATTACTTGTTTTCATGCTGTGTGGTTACTCTTATACTTCCATTTTTTTGTGTGTGAATCGCTTTAATAAAAGGTAATACATTCAGCCCATCTTCGGTATCTTGTATATAGTATTCATTAAGAAGACTGGTCAAGAGTAAGAAACCATTAACTATGAATAAGTGTTGGATAAAGTGGTCTGAATGAAGACTGGAGAATGTTGAGTGTGTTCCTTTGAGGAGACAGAAGGCCAGTAGTAATGGGAGACCAGCCCTGGTAGAAGGGCATTATAACGCAGGTTTTCAGGATACATCAGTATAAAGAAATTTAATTCCCGCCTTTGCTCAAACTTACGTATTTGAACATTCAATTCAATATTTTCACATAAACCTATCTTCTATAATTATAATGACTTTCAAGACAATGTCCTACCAGAGTAGAGAATACAGAAAGAGCTGTTGAATGGTAATAGCAATTTCCTTCAGTATCTTCATTCTTCACTATCAAAGAGTCAACACTTAGACAATAAGGGGTAAGGCTGAGATTCCAATCCAGTCAGTCAGCTTCTCTACTAACCAGGAGAGTGATCATGGTAAGCAAAACGAATGACTTGAAGGTATTGTGAGGATACTTTTAACATAATTTATATTCTTTCCATAATAAAATTGCAATGTTCTTCACTTAAGATGGTCTTTGAACACCATAAGTAAATTAACATGGGTATGGCTAGAAAATACCTAAGTAATGGTAGGAAAAATGCCTCTGTATTCTTCTTATATCTGAGCTTAATGTAAGGGCTTCAGAATTTTCTTATTGTATTTTCCTACTTCACTGAGATAAAAATGTATGAAACCACAAGAGCTACATATTTTATCATAAGAAGTTGAAATTAGACTAGGAGGTCAGAGAAAATAGAATTACTTGTTTTAATATAGATCCTGTAATATAATGTCAAAAGGTGTTTGTAACTTAGGGAAATTTTTTGTGATGTTGTGAATAAAAGGACATGGGATTATGTTAAAACCATATTTATGGTTTTGCCTCTTCCACTGAGGAGAAATGATAAACATGAAGAAAGATCAAACCTTTGATATTTCATATGAATACATTACAGTGTCCACTTTTCCACTGTTCCCCAGGAATACTCTAGCAACCTACCATGGGGATGAAATTCCATTCCTGAAGGGAGAGGCTATACATAAAATTTCAATTTCAAAAGAAAAAAAAATCTAAGTTCTCATGACTTTAAGGATATTATTTTTATTGTAATTGGCACATAATATATACTAAGAAATACTTTAGTAACTAAATAAATGAGTAAAAGAAGAAATGCATATTGAGCCCTTTTGCTATTATATTTGTGTGTTTAAAATATGTATATGTTTGTTTGTGTGTATATACTGCGTATATATGTTTGATCATCATAAGCACTTGCAAGTTAAATCTTATAATACACTGTAAAAGAAAGAAGTCTCTACACAAGGCTGGAATTCTAACCAGAAGTAAAACAAAAACTGTTACCAGATACCAAATTTTTTGATAAATCTAAGCATCTAATTGGCTAGCTGGAGTTCATAGCTCTTAATTAGAGTTTCTCTATATAAAATAACCAAATAATCAAGAGTTAAGTTAATTCTTTAAGATACATTTTTTAAACCCAAAAATGAACCCATAACCATATGGTCAATTAATCTTCAACAAAGCAGGAGAGAATATCCAATGGGAAAAAAGAATGACCCTTCAATAAATGGTGTTGGGAAAACTGGACAGCAATATTGCAAAGAATGAAACTGGGCCACTTTCTTACACCAAACACAAAAATAAATTCAAACTGGATTAGAGACATAAATGTGAGACCTGAAACCATAAAAGTTCTAGAGGAGAACACAGGCAGTAATCTCTTTGACATCAGCCATAGTTACTTATTTCTAGATATATCTCCTGAGGCAAGGGAAACAAAAACAAAAACAAACTATCGGGACTACATCAAAATAAAACTTTGGAAGGGGAGAAGATATTTGTAAATGATATATCTGATAAAGGGTTAATATCCAAAATATATGAAGACCTTATAAAACTCAACACCCAAAAAATGAATAATCCAATTAGAAATGGGCAGAAGACATGAATAGACATTTTTCCCAAAGAAGACAACAGACACATGAAAAGATGCTCAATATCACTGATCATCAGGGAAATGCAAATCAAAACTACAATGAGATATCACTGCACACCTGTCAGATGGCTAAAATCAACAACACAAGAAACAACAGGTGTTGGTGAAGATATGGATAAAGGGAAACCCTGTTGCACTGTTGGTGGGAATGCAAACTGGTGCAGCTATTCTGGAAAACAGTATGAAGTTTCCTCAAAAAACTAAAAATAGAACTACCCCATGATCCCGCAATTGCACTACTAGGTATTTACCCAAAGAATACAAAAATACTAATTCAAAGGGATACAGGCACCCAAAGTTTATAGCAGCATTATCTACAACAGCCAAATTAAGGAAACAGCCCAAGTGTCCATCAACTGATGAATGGATAAAGAAGATGTGGTTTATACATACAATGGAATATTATTCAGCTATAAAAAAGAAAGAAATCTTGCCATATACAATGACATGGTTGGACCTACAGACTGTAATGCTAAGTGAAATAAGTCAGTAAGAGAAAGACAAATACCATATGATTTCTCTCATATGTGGAATTGAAGAAACAAAACAAACTAGCAAAGAGGAAAAAAAGAGAGACAAACCAAGAAACAGATTCTTAACTATAGAGAACAAACCGATGGTTACCCAGAGGGAAGGTGGGGGAGGATGGGTGAAATAGGTGATGGGGATTAAGGAGTGCACTTGCGATGAGCACTGGGTGATGTATGGAACTGTTGAATCACTATGTTGTACACCTGAAAGTAATGTTACACTGTATGTTAACTAACTGAAATTTAAATAAAAACTTTTAGAAACAGATACTTTTTTAGCATTTTAGAGACAGAAAGAGAAAAAATATATAGCATCTGTTTTTGGTACATACCATTCCTTTATGAATTCAATTCAAGGGGGTAGGTAGAGATAACGTGTTTCCTGTTCTTGTATCTGAAGCTTTCCACATTTCATCAGCAATGCGAATAAGGAGGAATAAAAGAGATCCTAGAATTGGCAGTGACTGCAGGATAAGGGGCCCAGATACATGATGGGACAGTCCTTCAGTGAAGATTTTCTTCCACCTGGTTTAATTTTACAGGAATTTTTTTCTTTTTTCTTTTATAACTTTAAAATATGTTGTTTTTTCTTCCTATTTTCTTGCTCAGTCTCATGATCAGTTCTGTTGGCAATGAATTATTCTTCCAAAATAACTCAAGAATTTCATTGAAAATAAGTTTTGAAATCACAAATGCATTTAAAAAAATCATTAAATAACTAGCAAAGGCTGAAGCAGATGCACTGTGCAAACAATCCTTTCTCTGGTGCATTTGTACACTAAGAGTGAGGTTTAGAAACTGTTTTGCTTTGAATATGTGAGAGAGTGAATTGTATATTCACAATCATACATAAGCCCCATTTGGAGTGGTACTATAGAAGAAAAAACAAACCTAAGAAACTATTCAAGTTGTCTTTTGGTATAAACCAACTAGCCATGCATAAAGAGAACACAGAATTCAATCTAACACTAGTGATTTAGCTTCACAACAAAAATAAGGCCTCCTTGAACATATGTGACATCTCTATCATGGAAATATTGTTGCATCGTTCTGTACCTTCAAGCAGTGTACCAGTCACTTAGTGCTCCCTCCCACTCTGGTGCCCACTCACAGCACTGTTACGCCTATACCAGAATTTCATTCTTAGACGGTTGTTGCAGTTTGTATTTGACCACCCCATGATGGCATAACACTCAGTACACAGCGGAGTGCTGAGCATAGATCAGAATTTATATATATTAATTGACAGAGATTGATGGATCTGACTATGGTTTCCTAATCTTTTCATGGCAAATTCCTTCCTGAAATAGTATACACTAGCTAGCATAAGGTAAAATTGGTGATTTTCTGAATGTCCTTCTATTTTCTGTAATTATAATCTATAGCCTCTATACATAGTGCAGAACGATGCAGGGCTCGATCTCATGAACTGAGATCATGAGCTGAATGGAAATTAAGAGTTGGACACTTAACTGAATCATCCAGGCACCCCAGAAGTGTATCTTTGACAAGTTTTTCCCAGTAATCTTTAAACCTCTTGGAACAAGATTCAAACCAAATGAAATCCCATCCTAGAGAATTTTTTTTTTTTAATATCAGGGCCCTGGTATATCAATACATTTTAATTATCCATGCATTTTTTTCACATTCAATTCCTGGGCAATTTATATTTTGTTTTAATATCAATATGTTCCAATTGGAATAATGAAGAAGCACAATCAAACACTGTCTATTCTTTTTTCTTTTCCAAACTGCTACTTTTTAAACATTCATTTTGACCTTAGAAACACCTTTTGCTGAAGACTAGCTTTATACAGACAATAAAGTATAATAACAAGACCTAAGACTGACATGACCAACCTCAGAATACCTTTGTTCTACAGATTTACAGCTCCTTCTTAACATAATAGTTTGGTTGCTGGGGATAGTTTGCTAAATATTTTATCCACCAACAGGCTGATTCACTTCTGGTAATAAATTTTCCCAACTACTCTGGAAAATGCTAGCAATAAAAATTTCCACTGCAGGTAATGGAGTCGTGCCTAGATAATAGTTTGAAAATATAAGAAGAATATAATACCTATTCATACCTCAGAAAAGAGAAGCAAAAATGTTGCCATGAAAACACACAGAAATTGAAAATCATGATGCACACTTGCTGTGCTTAGAAAAGAAACATAACCCATATTATTAAACATCTTTTCACACAACTGATTGGTACCTAGAAGCCTGTGCTTAACCCAAAGCCAATCCTATATGGACCTTTCTACTGATTTCCATAACAAACATCTTCAGAATGATTGTGTTTTTAAAACTAAGAGGGGCGACTGGGTGGCTCAGTCGGTTGAGCATCCGACTTCGGCCCAGCTTGTGAGTTTGAGCCCCGCGTCGGGCTCTGTGCTGACAGCTCAGAGCCTAGAGCCTGTTTCAGATTCTGTGTCTCCCTCTCTCTCTGTCCCAACCCACTCGCATTCTGTCTCTGTCTCTCTCAAAAATAAACATTATAAAATTTAAAAAAATAAAATAAAATAAATAAAACTAAAAGATATTTCCTGTATCCTAGATGTATACATTTTCATTTAATCTCTTGAGAACCACTTAGTTTCAGTTTAAGCTTGAACAAGTTGCTTTTCTGCTAAGTATTTTCAAAATGTGTAAAAGAGTCACAATGATATTATTTCTTACTATTACCTCACAGGAATGCTGTGAAGATCAATTAAAGCACTGTTTGCTGACAACTTTGAAAAGTGCTATATAAACACAAGGTATTACAATTTTGCGGAATAAAGGTTATCTCAGGAAGTTTTAAATCTTGGAAATGAACGATGCATCAGAAGGCATTGGAATCATCTATAAAATCCATGTAATAATAATAATAATAATATATTTAAAATTATAAAATGGCAATGGAAGTGAGATTTCTAAACCTGACGCTGTTTCCTCCACCACCAGCAACCTTTTGTAGTACAAGGCAAATCTTTGGTAGATAACGACCACTAGACTAATACACCAATGACAGTGCTTTTGATACACATATGAAGAAAGGGCAGGCAGCATTATTTATCAAGTGCTATACTGTATGCCAGACCCTTTGCCAGTTGGTTTTAGGCAATGGTCTCATGTAAGTCTTACAACAATATTTTTGGCATATGGGTATAATTTTAACTATTGTAGAAGTGAGGAAACAGTGTCAAACATATCTAATAATGTGCTCAAACCAAACAATTGTTCACTACCAGAGCTAAGTTTTCCGTTCTGGTCATCTGCTCTTTGCACTTCAACAGGTTGTAAATATTTATTTTAATGGTCATTGACCAAAATAGAATTAATATGTCTCCTATATAATGAGAATTTAAATTTCCTAAAATGAGAGAGATTGCTGTGTATAAGAGTAAATACTTCCCTGTGTGCAAGTGAATATTACCTTGTATGCAGGTAGAATGTGTACACTGTCCAAGGTGTAGGTACATAACTGATATTTAGTTGTAAATGCCACTGTGCAGAAGGACAATTCAGAGTGTTAACACAACAAGTAAAATGAAAACAATCTTGGAAGAAAATGACATTTGCAATGTGTGTGACCTGGATTAGTATCCTTAGTATGTAAAGAATTCTATTTTTTTAAAAAACAATTATATAATTTTTTTAAAGGTGAGATACAAGTTAAAGAAGACAAGCAGTGATTTTACAGAGAAGAAATACAAGTGTCCATTATGTGTTTTTAACGTTTAGTTTCCCTAGTAACAAAAAATTCAATTCCAAACAATAAGATATTTGTTGTCAATCAAATGCATATTTGAACCAGTGTTAATAAAATTAAGGGATGTTTATTTCTGGTTAGAGTGTAAATTGGTACAATATTCCAAAAGATTAAATTATAAATATGAACCCCAAATCTCAAAAATTTAAATTCTATTTGATCCAGAAATTCTTTCAGAAAATCACCTGAGGGAATTAAGCATCAATGTGTTAAAAATTTAGCAATGAGAGTGAATGTTCCTTGTAGTGCTGTTTTTCATGGTAAAAATATGGAAGTAAACTCAATAGCCATCTAATAAAGAATAGTTTTGGTAAATTTTAGTGCATTCATATACTGAACTGCTTTATAACTAATTAAAATAATATTGTGGAAAAATACATTATGATATTGAAAGATATTCACAAATTAACCAAAAAAAATCAGATTACAAAAGAATACTGAGAATGATTATACTTTTGTTTATATACAGACAGCATGCATTTCATTTTTTCATCCAGAGAGGGAGATACGTATATAGAGAGATAGAAACAGATCTGTCCAGATAGCGATAGAACTAGAGACACGTTGCGAGAGACACAGAGAGATATCCCACAGAGATAGACTTGGAGATAAAAATAGAGATAGAGATATCTACATAAGGCAATAGAAATATATCTATAAATACAGAGTTACAGATTTGGATATATTCAGATATAAATATACATATATATATATACACACACACACACACACACATATATATATATATATATATATATATATGTGTGTGTGTGTGTATATATCCAGCAAAAGTTTAGAAGTGGTTATCTCTAGGGAGTGAGGATTAGAGGTTTTCTATTTTGTTTATTTATATTATTTTGTTTAGAAATTTTCTAAGGTAAATATGTAATAATTTTTAAAAAGATAACCTGTAAAGACAAAAACTAACAAAGGTCAACGCTGTCTTACCAAGAACAGTGTCACTGCTGTTTTCTGCCAGCTGTTTCAATTCATAGCAAGAAGAAAGAATCAAGACCCTTTTAGTCTTCTCCAATCATAATCTAATTTTGGTTTGTTAACTGTACTGGTAATTAATTGGCATCATATTTGAAATTTTCCAGGTTTAAAGAAAAATCCTTAGAGACAATCACCTTTGGTGCATTTTTCTGGTTGGAGTATAAATTGGTACACATTTCAGAAGATTAATTTACAAATATGAAAATGTGGAGAATGTAGTTATTTAGTTAATTTGATAAAATCAGTGAGGGTACATGTTAAAGCCAAAAGAGGTTAATAAATTAGAAGTCATGAGAATAAGAGCCCCAATTCAAAATTCTGCTATTTACTAGGTATGAAACCTTGAAATGTTTCCAAAAACTTCTTCCATCTCATTTTTTTTCATTTATAAAATTGGGTTAAAAATATACCTGAACAGAGATATGTGAATACTGACTCTGATAATATGATAAAACCTATAAAGGTTTATATAAGAATTACAATCAGTGTGATTATTATTATTCTAAAAATAAATCAGGAAATTAACAACTTGAGTTAATTATCATGTTTATATATCAGTACAAAATATTTAAACCTAACATTTTTAATCCTTTAGGAAGGTATTTTACTATAGTAAACACAGATTTTTCCAATATTTTCCTACTCTTTCTTTAATAGACTAGAAACACTGCACTGTAATTAGGAAAACTTCAAAGATATCAAGTTATATAAAATAAAATGGCATTTAGTTAAACTCAAAGAATAAATATATTCATTTCTAAAGAGTAAATATATTCATTTCTATTCCCTGCATACTACATTCTTGAACCAAGCTGGATATGTGTAAGAAGTGAGGTTCCTAAATTGGATGCCTCTCTTTAATTAGAATCCTCTGTTTAATTTTTGATTTGAGAACCCCATACTTCTATTGAAGTATCCAAGAATTAAACCACTTCAAGTGTATTCACAAAGAAAATTGAAAAATGTGGATGTCAAGAGTATCTAAGGAGCATCTCCTCTACCACGGATAATATATAATGGAAACTGCTCTCAAGGGGCTCATAATCATGTTGATTATATGTATATACACATATATATAAAATATATATACATTTTTATTTACATATAAAACATACACGTATAAATACATATGTGTATATAATGCACACAGGTTAATATATATATGTATATGTATACTACATATATAATGCAAAACAGTAAAAGATTTTAAAAAATGCCATAGGAATTTACAAGCATAAGATGTCATCCCAATCCTACTATTTTTAAATGATTAAGTACCACTCTTAGGCTCCTAGAATTAGGAAGTGGCATATTCAAATCTCTGCCATTTGATTTCAGAGCCTATGCTCTTAACCACTACAGAAGGGCTAACATCTGAAAACTCCATGAACTCTCTTAGGTCATGTATATATCAGTATGCTTAAGTAGTCATTTCTCAAATGGTATAGAAGTATCCCCAGGGAGTTTGCTGGTCTGATATAAAGTCTTTATCACCAGTCTCTCACAGTAGTACTCCCAATGACAGGTTCCACTTAACTGATTATGATCACTTATCTAGTAACTTTCCAAATAAAGATTCATGTCTCCAAATATAAAGAACAAGAAAATTAGAAAATTAAATATGACTTCTAGCTGTGTCATTAATGCAATGGTTGTGAGGAAAGAACATTACATTAAGATCCAAAACACCTGATTTCCCAACCTCTGAACATTCTCGGGGAAATTTCTTTTCTGCTGAGGGTAGAAGCCTGGCCCAAGCCCATACCAGTTCTAAAATTAATAATTTTAATATAATTCAGCTCTTATAGATAAATATATACCCCTGCCCCCGTAGTTTGCTCCATTTATATTCTAGGGAAGATTTAGGATCAGGAAGTATCGATAATGACTCTGAAATTTCTCTACCCCCAAACTGAAGAAGCCACCATTGTGCTTTAAAACCACTTGGGAAGACTTTTCTTGGTATGTGTATTGGGTCAGATGGAGGGAAGACTGGAAAGGGCAATGGATGAGAAATCTGGCCATTAGAAGGCAAGACCTTTGTGCCAAATGTGTGGCTGTTGAGCCACCTGCCATCACTGTCATATGTCAGTTGTGCAGTTTAGGTAAATTGGAAGAACATGTGTAACAAAATAATAATAAAAAGAATTTAGCTGAGATCAGAAATAAGATGCATTTTTCTACTTCAATTTGCTTTGTATATTTTACCTCCTTGGTGATCTCTTAAAGTACTAAAATGCATATGAGTAAGTGAGATCTTTCCAATTTGTTTTCAACCTACATTTGTTCGTATAGTAGAAAAGAAGCTCAGTGAGTCAGCACGAGTCTTCAGGGCCAAGAGGTATTTTTAGTTCACCTTGAAACAAGTAGAATATAGTCCCTTAAAAAGCAGATTCATTTAGCAAAATGATACAATTTAAGATAAATGACAAAGTTCAAGAAATGAAGGAAAAGTGAACATCTGAAATTTCTCACATTAGACATGGCATTAATATAGAAATCATCTACATTGCATTCTAAGTGGAGTGGGCTTATTTGGTGATTGGCTCAACTAGTAAATTGGAATTGAAAAACTATAAAATATTTTTACAAGGTTTTTTAATGTTCAAAAGCACTTGAACTCATTTTATTTCATTCATGTAGTCATTCAACAATACCAACAAAACTGTCAAAATGCTTTCTACGTACCAAGTACTTTGCTGTGTACTAGAGATGTGAAGATGAATAAACCTTTGTTAGTTCTTGTGCTTATGGAACTTGGAACTTCAGAAGGAAGACGTATCACCCTACGAGTACACTTATGGCCCCATCCCTGCCAGAAGATATATGTTTACCAAGTATCCCCTCTATTAATTTCCAAAGCCATCTCTGCAGGTTTTATTATCACTATTTTTGTGCGTTTTATTTACTACTGTAACTTAGTAACTCGGTTAAAATTTACAGGAACTGATTTAAATGCTATAAAATTACATATAATTTAACTAAATATCTACATCAACTAATGAAAAATTGTATAGTATGTGTGAAAGAAAACTTTAAAAGAGAAGGAGGCTAGAATAGGAGAAGGAGTTAGATCTTGAAAATGTAAAAGTTTCTGTACACATTACTTCCCAAATCTCTTTAAGTTCTTGCTTTAATTCAGAAAAACCCAAAGCAAAAATTGTTGAGAAAGCAAAAATAAAATGTGAAATTTGTCAGTAGATGAGTACTCACATACATACTTTACCGTTAAACCTCAAAGTAAGTAACCTTGCAAGGAAATAATTTGTCCAAGCCCCATCTGATAAACAACTATACTGAAGCACAAACCCAAACGTGTCTGTAACAGAACTCCTTGTTCTCAGTTACCACATAACAGGTTCCCCATCCCCATAATGAAAAGATAATACGTAAAGGACAGATTAAACAAGAAAATATAATATCACCATTAGAATGTAAGCCCCAAAATCTTCATTGGTTAATTCTGGAAGACTGATTACAAAGTTTTGTAACAAAACAGCATCACAAATTAAAGTTAAATCACTATGCTCTATGTCAGCATTCCACTGATATATCAAATATTCATATATACATATATATATATATATTTTAATTACTCAAGAAAACAGTGAACAGAAGTGGGGTACATCCTGGTGATTTGTCTGTTAACATTCTACTGAAAATTAAGTGCCTATATAGTTCTGCTATAACAGACTAAAGAAATATACTCTTTAGTCAGTCAATGCATAGGGTTTTATGTTAAGTAAGAAATTGTCACACATTCTCAGCATTCACTATGTAATACTCTTAAATTGATACCGTCTGTTAGAATGCTGTGTAATATAACTATAAAACAGACTCCAGCTGGCTCCCTTGGCTCAGAGTTCTGGAAAGCATGTAGACTTTCGGGAGTAGGAAAGCTCTAGATTCAAATCCTTGTGTGACTTTGGGCAAGTTTCAGCTTCTGAGTCTGCAAAATCGGATTGATAAAACCTACCGGCAGAACTATTTTGAGGATAAAATTATATGACTAAATAAAATGCTAATATATAGGAGGTTATCAATAAAATAGACTCCAGTTCCATCAGCAATTGAGTTAGGCTCTTCTTTAGAAGATTATCTTAATTAGAGTGAAACCAGGAAAATAAAAATCCAACCTAGTAGGATTTAAAATATGACCTATGAATTTTTAAATATTGAATGTGGTTTTTACCTGTGTTTCATTTATATCAATGGGAGATGTGAAGTAAAGAGAACATGCAACATTTAACAATTTTACACTTAATTGGACATTTACTTTCCACACTCTTTATCAGTGATGAAGTTGGTAGGATTATTACAAATGGAATTGTCATCTCCAAATGGTTAATAATGTCTTGGATTTCAGATTAAGATATCTAAACCTGTGCTATCTTGGTAGCCACTGGCTATATCTGATTATTTAATTTTAAAGTAATCAAAATTAAATAAAATTTAAAATTCAGTTCCTCAGTTTCACTAGCCACATTTCAAGTGCTTAACAAACACATGTGGCTAATTGCTACCATACTGGGTACTGCAAATATGAAACAGTTCCATCATTCCAGAATGTTCCATTGGACAACCCTGAAACAGGCTTTAATAGCAACTATTTTTAGCTTTGATTTTTTTCCCATACAAAATGGTCCAGTTTAAGACTTTCCAACAAGCTGAAATGGGATGTTTTTAAATAACAGCTTGCTATTATTGTTAAACCAGTTGAGTCTTGGATGCCATCTTGTAAAGAGCACCAATCACATTTCAACTGTCTAACATTTCTACCAGAAGTTTCTATATACGTTCAAACTCACTGCCTTTGGAATTACCTCTAAATTGTCACCATGCTGTTTCTTCTAATTCTTTTTTTGTCTTGTCCCTCTCTCCACTCTCACTGCCACTCTTATCAACCCTTTTCTCACTTCAATCTATCTTCCTAAGAAAAGCCATAGCAGCCTTCCAAAACACAGACAAGATGACACATCCAACTACAAAATAAAGTGCAAACTCCTTAGCATAGCATTAAGAGACTTCATAAATCCTCACACACGCCACCAATGCCCTCACAATGCTTTGATAACTAACTACTCCTGAGTTTTTTTTAAGCCTATTCCAAACACCTAAAAGTAAGTTTGAGATCTTTAATTTTCATGACCTTCAGTTCCTCCATTATAAAGGAAAAAATATTTACTTTCAGAGATAATTTAGAGATTAAAGTTAAAGCATGTAATAAACCACTGCTGTTAATAACATTATCATCACCTTCTTCAACATTATCATTAATTTGGCTCTAGCCTCAGTCTTTAGTTGCATTCTCAAAGTGTTCTGTACAAATTGGTAAAGACCCTTAAATTTCATTTCACTAGTGAAGGAAAATGGGTCAGACAAGGCACCATCCACTTGCCATGACAAATCATATCCCTGAGGAGTAGCTGCAGGATACCAATGACTTTCTCATTACCACTAAAGGTTACTCAAAGGCTGTTGAGTCCAATGCTATAAATGACCGTAAATTGTTTTTATAAGATTTCTGAATTTAGTGGAAAGATTTTTACCATACCTCTTCTATCTCCTGATGCAACAGCTCCCATCTATAGTCTGCATGACTTATTGCCCAGGCACACTACAATAACAAACTTATCCAGTTGGTAATGTTATTCTATTACCACTAAATGAAAATTACTGGTGTATTATTACTCTAAAACTTATCTCAGTTTTCATTCTCAACCTTCATTTAAGCTTTTTAATCCTTCAAATTCATTTTTTTTCAGCTTTTCATGCAGCAACAATTTAGAAGCAGTCTTAAATGAAAATAGCTGCCTTTTGATATAATAAAAGCACTTATTAGCAAACGCAAGGAATTTGCTGAATGACCGTAACAGGTTAATCTACTGGAATCTCAGCTTTCCTCACACATGGTTGTCTTTTGGGAAACAGTAAAATAATGCCAGAAAAACAATTTATAAAATGAAAGGTCTTAAAAAGTAGTGATTTTATCCTCATGGAAAATAGGTAGAAAGTCAGGTACTAAGTTGCTCTAATTAGAAAATTCTCAGTTTATATGGGAGGAGCCAAGATGGCAGAACAGCATGGAAATGTTTTGTGTGTCTTACATCCATGAAATACAGCCAGACCAACACTAAACCATCCTACACACATAGAAAACTGATTAAAGGATTAACACAACAATCTGCACAACCTGAACCACAGAATTCAGCAGGTACGTGGCGCAGAGGTGAACTTGGGGAGACAGAATCCAGCGGCAGGAGGGGAGCCGCCTTTGCAGGCAGAGAGGTCAGAGACTGAGGAAGGGGGGAGAATACGGGAAAAGCACCTCTCCCCAAAAGCAGCTGGAGAGAAAGTGGAAAATTGGAAACAGCCGCAGGGCCTAAACTAAAAAGGGAGAAAGGAGAGGGTTTAAATTCCATTAAGACTGTAAACAAGGGGAGCGCAAAGTCTGCAACTCGATAGCTGGTGATACCTGCGATAGCTGCAGTTCCATACCTGGCGGTGCTCTGGTGGGAAGGGCGAATCCCCAGGAGCAGAATGGGGTCCGGGAGGTTCTCGGGCCACACGGGGAGAAACAGTTCCACTGCTGGCAGGACATTTGGTAGAGACTGTTGAAGCCACCTGGTCCCAGCAGACCCCAGAAAACGGCCACATTCGCTGATGCTGGAACAAGGTCATTAAGGGTGAAGCCTGGTGCCAGATGTGTGTTGTGATTTTCCATAATCCCCGAAAAGCTGCTGCTACACTATCTTGCGAACTTTTTCTGGGGTGGGCTGGCACCTAGCCTCAGTCTCGGGGCACCGGCAGCAGTAGGGTCCAGCAGGCGTTCCTGGTGCAGACGGCATTTGGCCATTGCTCAGTGAGACCCTTCCGCAGAGGGGTGGAATGGGTCAAAGTTGCAGTCCTTCGGAGGTAAGGTGCTGGGGAAAACAGCTGCATCTGAGACAAAACTCCGGAAAGAGGGCTTGGTCATGGACAGTGAAGAAGCAGGGAGTGGACGAAAGCTGAAAACAGAGGACGGGTGCGTGACTGCTGATCGGAGAGAACAAAGTTCCCTTACTAGAGACTGGATAGCTGGGTTACGCCATTTTCACCCCTCGGGCGCGTGCGCATACACACCTACGAACGCTGCAACAATCTACCCCAGTAGGCAGGCAGTGCCATCTAGTGGAGAACAGAGCTGTTACACTGAGGCCCACCCAACTGGGCCATCCTCACTCTTTCAAGTCTCACCGCCTACTTAGTTTATGGACTATAAAGCACTATAGTCTGACTTCTAGGGTAAAATGAAGTAATTTCAGTCCTATATCAGTCTGTTAGCAGGTCCATCTATTCAATTTTCTTTCCTTTTTTCTTTTTTTTCTCTTTTATACTTCTTTTGTTTTTCTTGAATACAGAAAGAAAAAATTCATTTTTTTTCAATTTTTATTAAAAATATTTTCTTTAATTTTTTATTGTATTTTTTAATTTTGTGTAAGTTTTTTCGAATTCTATCTTACTTCCATCATTCTATTTTAGTCTACTTCAGTGTATTCACCTTTTCAAATTTTTGAACGATTTCCTTGTTTTCTTTTTTCTCTTTTTTTGTTTCTTTTCTTTTTCTTGAATGCAAAAAGTGAAAAACTTTATTTTTACTTTCAATTTCTATTAAAAATATTTTTCTTTAATTTTTTTACTATTCTTTTTGCTTTTATGTAAATTTTTTCAAATTCTATTTTACTTCCATCATTATATTTTAGTCTACTACAGTGTATTCACTTTTTCACATTTTCAAATGATTTCTTTTTTCTCTTTTTCATTCCTTTTTCTTGAATACAGAAAGAGAAAAAAATCATTTTTATTTTTAATTTTTATTAAAAATATTTTTCTTTAATTTTCTTACTAATATTTTCTTTACTTTTGTGTAAATTTTTTTCATATTCTATTTTATTCCCATCATCTCATTTTAGTCTACTTCAGTGATTTCATTTTTTCAAATTCTCAAACGATTTCCTTTCCCACCCCCCCTTTTTGTTTTCTCTAATCTGTCAAAACAATTTCAACACCCAGACCAAAAGATACCTAGGATCTAGCATCATTTATTAGATTTGTGTGTGTGTTTTTAATTTTTTAATTTTAATATTTTTTTAATTTTAATTTTTTTTATTTTAATTTTTCTACCTCACTAATTCTTTTTCTCCATTCCAAATTACAAAACGAAGGAATTCACCCCAAAAGAAAGAGGACGAAGAAATGACAGCCAGGGATTTAACCAACACAGATACAAGCGAGATGTCTGAACAAGAATTTAGAATCACGATAATAAGAATAATAGCTGGAGTCGAAAATAGATTAGAATCCCTTTCTGCAGAGATAAAAGAAGTAAAAACTAGAAAGAAGGAAATTAATAATCCTATAACTGGGCTCCAATCACGGATGGATGCAGCGGTGGCAAGGATGGATGAGGCAGAACAGAGAATCAGTGATATAGAGGACAAACTTATAGAGAATAACAAAGCAGAAAAAAAAGAGGGAGATTAAGGCAAATGAGCATGATTTAAGAATTAGAGAAATCAGTGACTCATTAAAAAGGAACAACATCAGAATCATGGAGGTCCCAGAAGAGGAAGAGAGAGAAATAGGGGTAGAAGGGTTATGTGAGCAAATTGTAGCGGAAAACTTTCCTAACCTAGGGAAAGACACAGACATGAAAATCCAGGAAGCACAGAGGACCCCCATTAGATTCAACAAAAACTAACCATCAACAAGGCATATCATAGTCAAATTCACAAAACACTCAGGCAATGAGAGAATCATGAAAGCAGCAAGGGAAAAAAAGTCCCTAACATATAAGTGAAGACAGATCAGGTTTGCAACAGACCTATCCACAGAAACTTGGCAGGCCAGAAAGGAGTGACAGGATATATTCAATGTGCTGAATCAGAAAAATATGCAGCCAACAATTCTTTATCCAGCAAGGCTGTCATTCAAAATAGAAGGAGAGATAAAAAGATTCCCAGACAAACAAAAATTAAAGGAGTTTATGACCACTAAACCAGTCCTGCAAGAAATTTTAAGGGGGGCTCTCTGAGGGGATAAAAGATGAAAAAAAATACACACACACACACACACACACACACACCAAAAGCAACAAAGATTAGAAAGGACCAGAGAACACCACCAGAAACTCCAACTCTACAAGCATCATAATGGCAATAAACTCATATCTTTCAGTACTCACCCTAAATGTCAATGGACTCAATGCTCCAATCAAAAGACATAGGGTAACAGAATGGATAAGAAAACAAGATCAATCTATATGCTGTTTACAAGAGACCCGCTTTAGACCTAAATACATCTTCAGATTGAAAATATGAGGATGGAGGAACATCTATCATGCTAATGAACAACAAAAGAAAGGCAGAGTAGCCATACTTATATCAGACAATCTAGACTTTAAAGTAAAGACTGTATCAAGAGATGCAGAAGGGCATTATATCATAATCAAGGGGTCTATCCACCAAGAAGACCTAACAATTGGAAACATTTATGCGCCAAATGTGAAAGCACCCAAATATATAAATCAATTAATCACAAACATAAAGAAACTCATCGATAGTAATACCATAATGGTAGGAGACTTCAACACCCCACTCACAACAATGGACAGCTCATCCCATCAAAAAATCAACAAGGAAACAATGGCTTTGAATGACACACTAGACCAGATTGACTTAACAGATATATTCAGAACATTTCATTCTAAAGCAGCAGAATATACATTCTTCTCCAGTGCACATGGAACGTTCTCCAGAACAGACCATATACTGGCACACAAATCAGCCCTAAGTAAGTACAAAAAGATTGAAGTAATACCGTGCATATTTTCAGACCACAACGTTATGAAACTCGAAATCAACCACAAGAAAAAATTTGGAAAGGTAACAAATACTTGGAGACTAAAGAACATCCTACTAAGGAATGAATGGGCTAACCAAGCAGTTAAGGAGGAAATTAAAAAGTATATCGAAGTCAATGAAACTGATAACACCACAACCTAAAACCTCTGGGACGCAGCAAAGGCAGTCATAAGAAGAAAGTATATAGCAATCCAGGTCTTCCTAAAGAAGGAAGAAATATCTCAGATACACAACCTAACCTTGCACCTTAAGGAGCTGGAAAAAGAACAGCAAATAAAACCCAAAACTAGCAGAAGACAGGAAATAATAAAGATTAAAGCAGAAATTAATGCTATTGAAACCCAAAAAGACAGTAGAACAGGTCACTGAAACGAGAAGCTGGTTCTTTGAAAGAATTAACAAAATTGATAACCACTAGCCAGTTTGAAAAAAGGAAAAAGGAAAGGACCCAAATAAATACAATCAAGAATGAAAGAGAAGAGATCACAACCAACACAGCAGAAATAAAAACAATAATAAGAGAATATTATGAGCAATTATATGCCAATAAAATGGGCAATCTGGAACAAATGGACAAATTCCTAGAAACATATACACTACCGAAACTGAAACAGGAAGAAATAGAAAATTTGAACAGACCCATAATCAGTAAGGAAATCGAGTTAGTAATCAAAAATCTGCCAAAAAACAAGAGTCCAGGGCCAGATGACTTTCCAGAGGAATTCTACCAAACATTTAAGGAAGAGTTAACAACTATTGTCTTGAAGCTGTTCCAAAAAATAGAAATGGAAGGAAAACTTCTAAATTCTTTCTATGAAGCCAGCATTACCTTGATTCCAAAACCAGACAGAGGCTCCACAAAAAAGAACTATAGACCAATTTCCCTGATGAACATGGATGCAAAAATCCTCAACAAGATATTAGCCGACCGGATCCAACAATACATTAAAAAAATTATTCACCACGACCAAGCAGGATTTATACCCGGATGCAGGGCTGGTTCAATATCCGCAAAACAATTAACATAATTCATCACATCAATAAAAGAAAGGAAAAGAAGCATATGATCTTGACAATAGATGCAGAGAAAGCATTTGACAAAATACAGCATCCTTTCTTGATAAAAACACTCAAGAAAGTCGGGATAGAAGGAGCATATCTCAAGATCATAAAAGCCATATATGAATGACCCAAAGCTAATATCATCCTCAATGTGGAAAAACTGAGAGCTTTCCCCCTAAGGTCAGAAACAAGACAGGGATGTCCACTCTCGCCACTGTTATTCAACATAGTATTGGAAGTCTTAGCCTCTGCAATTAGACAACACAAAGAAATAAAAGGCATCCAAATCGGCCAGGAGGAGGTCAAACTTTCCTCTTCGCAGATGACATGATACTCTATATGGAAAACCCAAAAGATTCCACCAAAAAACTGCTAGAATTGATTCATGAATTCAGCAAAGTTGCCGGATATAAAATCAACGCACAAAAATCAGTTGCATTCCTATACACCAACAATAAAGCAACAGAAAGAGAAATCAAGGAATCGATCCCATTTACAGTTGCACAAAAAAAAAAAAAAACATAAAATACCTAGGAATAAATCTAACCAAAGAGGTGAAAAATCTATACACAGAAAACTATAGAAAGCTTATGAAAGAAATTGAAGAAGACACAAAAAAATGGAAAAAGATTCCATGCTCCTGGATAGGAAGAACAAATATTGTTAAAATGTCAGTACTACCCAATGCAATCTACATATTCAAAGCAATACCTATCAAAATAACACCAGCATTCTTCAGAGAGCTAGAACAAATAATCCTAAAATTTGTATGGAACCAGAAAAGACCCCAAATAGCCAAAGCAATCTTGAAAAAGAAAACCAAAGCAGGAGGCATCACAATCCCATACTTCAAGCTATACTACAAAGCTGTAATCATCAAGATAGTATGGTACCGGCACAAGAACAGACACTCAGAACAAGGGAACAGAATAGAGAACCCAGAAATGGACCTACAAACGTATGGCCAACTAATCTTTGACAAAGCAGGAAAGAATACCCAATGGAATAAAGACAGTCTCTTCAGCAAGTGGTGCTGGGAAAACTGGACAGCAACATGCAGAAGAATGACCTTGGACCACTTTTTTACACCATACACAAAAATAAACTCAAAATGGATGAAAGACCTCAATGTAAGACAGGAATCCATCAAAATCCTCAAGGAGAAAGCAGGCAACAACCTCTTTGATCTTGGCCGCAGCAACTTCTTACTCAACACGTTTCTGGAGGCAAGGGAAACAAAAGCAAAAATGAACTACTGGGACCTCATCAAAATAAAATGCTTCTGCACAGTGAAGGAAATAATCAGCAAAACTAAAAGGCAACTGACAGAATGGGAGAAGATATTTCCAAACGACATATCAGATAAAGGGTTAGTGTCTAAAATCTATAAAGAACTTATCAAACTCAACACCCAAAAAACAAATAATCCAGTGAAGAAATGGGCAAAAGACATGAATAGACACTTCTCCAAGGAAGACATCCAGACGGCCAACCGACACATGAAAAAATGTTCAACATCACTCATCATCAGGGAAATACAAATCAAAACCACAACGAGATACCACCTCATGCCTGTCAGAATGGCTAACATTAACAACTCAGGCAACAACAGATGTTGGCAGGGATGTGGAGAAAGAGGATCTCTTTTGCATTGTTGGTGGGAATGCAAGCTGGTACAGCCACTCTGGAAAACAGTATGGAGGTTCCTCAAAAAACTAAAAATAGAACTACCCTACAACCCAGTAATTGCACTATAGGCATTTATCCACAGGATACAGGGGTGCTGTTTCAAAGGGACACATGCACCCCCATGTTTATAGCAGCACTATCAACAATAGCCAAAGTATGGAAAGAGCCCAAATGTCCAACAATGGATGAATGGATAAAGAAGATGTGATAAATATATACAATGGAATATTACTTGGCAATTAAAAAGAATGAAATCTTGCCATTTGCAACTATGTGGATGGAATTGGACGGTATTATGCTAAGTGAAATTAGAGAAAGACAAAAATCATATGACTTCACTCATATGAGGACTTTAATAGACAAAACAGATGAACATAAGGGAAGGGAAACAAAAATAATATAAAAACAGGGAGGGGGACAAAACAGAAGAGACTCATAAATATGGAGAACAAACTGAGGGTTACTGGAGGGGTTGTGGGAGGGGGGATGGGCTAAATGGGTAAGGGGCACTAAGGAATCTACTCCTGAAATCATTGTTGCACTATATGCTAACTAATTTGGATATAAATTTAAAAAAATAAAAAATAAAACAAGTTAAAAAAAGAAAATCCTCAGTTTATATGATGCAAACTATGTTTCTGTTGTGTTTTATCATATTTTCTAAACATAGTTTAAATTTTTTTAATGTTTATTTTTGAGACAGAGACAGAGAGACAGAGAGACACAGCATGAGCAGGGGAAGGGCAGAGAGAGAGGGAGACACAGAATCCGAAGCAGGCCCCAGGCTCTGAGCTGTCAGCACAGAGCCAGACGCAGGGCTGGAACTCACGAACCAAACCGTGAGATCATGACCTGAGCCGAAGTTGGACGCTTAATCGACTGGAGCCACCCAGGTGCCCCTCTAAACACAGTTTAGAAGTTGTTGGAGTATGTGGATAACTCTCTCTCACTGGTGGAAAAAATATTTATGGTCCTTAAAAATAACGTACGAGTAGTTCCCTATATAGTGCTCAAATATAAAAAATATATTGTATTCAGAAAACAGAATGCCATAAGGATTGCAAGCAAATATAAAACTAGGTCTTTTAATATATATGCAAATCCTATCCATTTTGGTTGTAAGCCAGAATTTATAGGATCTCAGTTATTTTATCATTTATGGCAAATGTTCAACAACTCAACTGTGCTTACTAGTTGATTGAAAGGAATAGTATATATGCTGTATTTCTATATGATTTCCTTCAATTACTAGCATTCATTCTGTTACCATCATGTGTCTCAGAATGTGCTCCCTGGATCAACAGTATCACATCCACCTGAAAAGCTTGTTTGCCTGAAAAAATCTGAATTTTGGAGGTGGGGCCTGATCTGCATTTTAACAATCTCCCCAGATAAGTCAAATTTGAAAACACTGCACTATATTATTTAGAATTAAAGCAACTGAATGACAAAGCCAAAGGCAGATGAATGGCAAATAAATGTGGAACTTCATCTCTTTCCCCAATACTTATTTTAGATATAGAATGTAATCAGTCTACATAATTACTCTTTAGAATAACAGACGTGGTTTTCAAATTTTCTTGACAAAGTTTCAGTAGTTTAAATAGTAAAATAGATTAATGCTTATATAGCCAACATAAATTTATTTGTAAAAATATCTTAATCAATGTAACAGTTCTCTGGGGGGGGGGAGCTTATTTTTCATTGCCTTGCAAATATATTCAAATATATTTTACTCAAGTTTGCATTAAAATTCATTGATGACAAGTTATATAAATATCTTCAAGGCAAATTAAATAAAGACATCTATTCCTCAAGAATAGGATTTTTCCCTTGGGTAAGCTATGATTATGGTAATTTTATTGTATAAAACTCTAAACAACAATGATAAAAAAATTAAAATTTTATACTTAAGGAAAATACATGAATAATTGTCAATCTTCCCTTCCCCTACCTCTTCATATTTCTGTCACAATCTCTAAATGAAACACACATTAAATATTACAATTTAGTCCTAAAAGAAACATTCTTTGAATAAGAGGCACAAGTTAATAGCTTTGTTTGAAATTAAATCTAACATGGACATAGGCTTATTATATTCCAGTAGAAGTCATTCTTCTCTGTACAGTTCAATCAGTTCATCACCAATTTTTATCACAAGATATGCCTATGACTTTAAAAGGTCAGGAATCCTACTTGTGATTGTAATTTGACCTTCAGATTTTATTAAATTGGTTGAATAGCTATCTGTTTCTACCTCTTCTATTTAAAACCTTTCAGGGAAATGAAAGCGGACACTGGAGAGAAACCAGTGCAGTAATTGAAATTGTACCTTTTTATCATTTCATTAATACATAGAACCAAAATACTCTGTCAACCATAAACATAAAAAGAAGAGTGCATATTCAGATAGAATGGTAGCAATTCATAATGAAATAAAATTCAGGAAAGTCTTCTTTGAAATCTGTTCTCTTTTTTCACAATGTCAATTGTCTCAGCAGTGTTAATTCTGCATATTTTACACGATTAGTTTATATCCATAAAAGGGAAAAAAAATATGTCAAGACATGCTCCTACCCTCATGTGATTGTGGAAAATCAGTCTCTGAAAGAAGCTAATGGCCCAGAGGCCTGATTTCTTCAGATGCAACATCCACTCTCATGGAAAATCAGACTGACTATTCACCACAGATTGTTCACTCGTGGATCAGTGGGAAACGAAAAGACTTGAAGCCTTTTCCAGTTTATTCAGGGATAGAAGCACTCATTTCATCTAGAAGTATGGATAGCAACACATTACAAACTAAATTATTCTTAAACTGGAGACTGAATGAAGTTGTCAACAATGTTTACACTACAGCTGGGGCTGTTATTTGGGTAGGGAAATCCTAGCACAGCCCGACATTGACTAGAGCTTATTGCACTAATTTTGCTTCCACGTAAATGGCCAAAGGCAACTAAAACCCATGGTTACCCACAAAATATTCAAGATTTTCAGAAAAAATTAAGTTTAGCATCCTTATTACCTCCAATAGTAAATATAGATCTAGTGAACAGCAAGAAAACTGAAGTAATGTAAAAGATGAAGGAAAGAAAGAAAGAAAGAAAGAAAGAAAGAAAGAAAGAAAGAAAGAAAGAAAGAAAGAAAAAAGAAAGAAAAAGGAAGGAAGGAAAGAATGAAGGAAGGAAGGAGAAAACTGAGGTAATGTGAGACTGCTTTGCTAAAAGGTTCTACCTAAAGAGCTTCGTTTAATGTATTTGGAGTTACAACAATGCATACGCTCAGTGTAGTGCTTTACTAGATATTTCTTTTAAATTTTTTATTATTTTCCAGTTACTGAAAAAAACACTCTTGCCTCTCTTTTGGGTTCAGAATATCAGTGTTGCGCATTTAGTTACTGTTCACAATTTGGGTGGGTACAGCTTTCTGTTTGTTAAAAGTAACATTAGGGATGCTTGGGTGTCGGCAGGGATGGTTGAGTGTTGGACTTTGGGTCAAGTCATGATCTTGTGGTTCCGGTTCCTGAGTTCCAGCCCCATGTCAGGCTCATTGCTGTCACCCCAGAGCCCTCTTTGGATCCTCTGTCCCTCTGTGCCCCTATCTCTGCCCCTCCCCAGCTCACACTCTCTCTTTCTCAAAAATAAACATTTTTTTAAAGTAATGTTAAACATGATTTCTTTTTCAAAGTTGTCTTTCAGTTTTTCAATTACACGAAATTTAAACAAACATGAAGTACATATTAAAAATTAAAAGTTAGCTGCTCCTCCTACACCAATTGCAAGTAGTCCATCAACTAACATTATATAAATGGACCAGCATAAAACATTGTTCTACCAAGAAAATGCAGTTAATGAGTTGTTATGTTCAAGCAGAGCAAAGTAATAGCCTGATTTGTTAAAGGTGATATAGCAATATAGCAAAAAATACTCTGCTCTTGTACACTTATAAATAAATGCACTTATCCTCATACTCCCCTAGCTTAAAAATTGAACCTGAATAGCAATTTCTCCCCCAACCCCTCAAATTATATGCAGTAGTATTTTGTCTTCTCATTTCTTCTTTTTTAAATGTTTATTTGTTTATTTTGAGAGACAGAGAGAGCAGAGGAGGAGCAGAGAGGGGGACCAAGGGAGAGAATCCCAAGCAGGCTCGGCACTGTCCGTAGGTGTTCAATCTCAGGAACCATGAGATCATGACCTGAGCTAAAATCAAGAGTATGACACTTAACTGACTGAGCCACCCAGGCACTCCCTCTCCTTTTTTTTGAATCTCATTTCAATCAGTTGTAAACATAACCCCTCCCCAACTCAGGGAGATGTCTGGCTTACAAAGTCCTTCTTTTCATTTAACAAGAACGTTCACCTAACAGCAAGGTTTCCATAAGGACAATTCAAGAAGACATTGAGAAGTTTCCAGGAATTTTTGAACTGAATCAGAGCTGATAAGGATTAATTAGCTACATCTGTCCTCATGACAGTCCTGATTTGAGAACAATAATCAAATGAAAACTCTAGCAACAGAAATAGGCGGTGATAAAGACTTACTGCATCTCTCTCTCTCTCAAAGGTAAATCCCCACTGCAAAGACTCTAGAGAAACCAATGTTACAGTGGGATAGAGGATACATGACCCACTGTGCTTGCAAACACACCAATGAAGTCTAGGAACACCCAGCTCTTTTTAAAAGTTTAACGATTGGTGGGGCGCTTGGGTGACTCAGTCAGGTGTAAGTGTCCCACTTCAGCTCAGGTCATGATCTCAAGGTGGTGGGTTGGAGCCAGGGTCGGGCTCTGTGCTGACAACCTGGAGCCTGCTCTGGATTTTGTGTCTCCCTCTCTCACTCTGTTCTTCCCCCACTCATGCTCTCTCTCTCTCAAAAACTTAATAAACATTAAAAAAATCTTTTTTTAAAGTTTAACAATAGGTAAAAACAGAAATTAACAACATCTCCTGACCCCTTGATAGAAAAAAAAAAAAAAAGGCTTAAAGTCATCATGCTTTACATAGAGTGGACTATATATTGTCAGCTTTCCAGTACTGACAGAGGATGATCTGTGTTTACTCATCTATATTTTACAGATAACAGAAGTATAACGATGGAAAAGTGTAAGAATGGAGAATGGTTTATAGCTAATCGTCAGTCAAGAAAATTACACAATCATACTGACGGCTATCATTTCCAATTTATGATCTTAATCCTTAAGTGGCCCCTTAGTGTTGGCAGGCAATTCCATTATATAGCATTATAATATATATTATGTTCCTTAATCAGGTAAAGATGCATGAGTGTAGCCGCACAGGGCCCTCACTTAGAAGGTCCCATGCTTGGTGTAATGTTCAGCTGTCACTGTCTTGAATTTTTAACAATTTATTAACAAAACTCTCACATTTTGCATTTTTCTTCAGGAGCTGAAATTTATGTTGCCAGTGCTATTCCTAGTCAAATCACTTTTATACTCTTCCATTCCCCCAAATGACTATTCCACACATTATTTTCTTTTATTTCTCCAGTGTCCTCTCCCTCTTTCTTGCTCTCAGTTTGATGGTTTGGGTGTCTTATTTTATTACCAAGAAGATGAAAACAATCAAAAGACAATTTTTACCTTTTCCTACAACTATGTTCGACAACCTACCTATATCTGTACCAATATAAACTTAGGTTTTCTCCTGTTAAATTGGGCAAATATTTCTTCCTTTTATCTAAAGCCACTTCTAACACCCAGGGAGCATGAGTTCTACCCAATGTTTGGTTTACTCCATCCTGTGACAGGCCAGTAAACCTGCCTAATTCTGGAAGACAGTATTAAGAAACCAATTTTGCCCTTACACCCGAGCCACACTCTTCATTCCTACATTTATTAGTACTAAAGATAATATTTTTGGATCTCCATATATTCATTCTTTGTCTTATTTTTCAGAAAAAAAAATTGAGTTTTAGGAGTCTCTCAAAGATTTCAACAGAAATCAGTTAATAAATATTTGTTGAGTGAATGAACGAATGAATGAATGAGGTTAAGCATGTTTTTAAATATTTGATTACTTAATCTACCAAGTAACTTTATATTAAAAAATATAATCCTGAATTCCTTACATAATTATGATATTTTATTCTTATTCCATTAGACAGGAATATGGATGGGTACTTTACCTGTGATTTCACCAACTGTAGGAATCCACTTCACATAAGATGGTGGTGGTCAAAGACTCAATTTACTTGAGAAAGTAATTTAGAATGAATGGCTTTTGGTAAAATGGTAAAGTCATGTATGACTCCATACAGCTTTACCCTCTCCCTCCCACAAGACATCTACTGCTTGAAGTCCCTAATTTTTTTCACAAATACCATGATGGATAAATCCCACAATTTGTACTTCCATTACACCACTTTCAACCCAGTCAACTGCAAAACAGCTCAGCTCAATCTTATTTCCCGTTAGAAGTAAATATACAGTTCAAGTTCCCCATGCCTGTAGGAGATTCAATTTACACATGAAAACTGAGAAGAATAAACTAGATGAATACTTTCTAATAGTGTTGGTTTCATGATAATATTTTAGGAACAGTGTGGGCGAAGTGGGGAAAGTAGTAAGTAATCCCAGTGGATTACATTCTATCAGAACAAAACTGCATTTACTTTCCTTATCCATTGAGTTTTCTCATAACACTTGTTTAAGATATTCTTCTGCTAAAAATTATATAAGCTCCTTTACAGTTCTAAATGCTTAAAATATTTTTGTTGAGTATAGGAAAAATTATATGGCCAATTTGTTACTCAAAGGATCTATACCAGAGAAAGAAATGGTATTGTTCTTCAGAAGAGGGAGTAACAGCAAAAAACAAGTGATTATATGGAAGAACAAGAGCAAAGAAGTGACTAATGAACAATGGAAGGAGAGGAATGAGAGCATATATGGAACTCTCTACACTTTCTGCTAAATTTTTCTATAAACCTAAACTCCTCAAAAACAAACAAACAAAACCTCGGTTTGTCCAGGGCTCAAAAACAAAACAAAATAAAACAAAAGAAGACAAAATGATACTAGCAAAGTAATTCTACCTTATTAAAAAAAAATGCATTAGAAACCATATAACATGGTTTTTAACAAAGACTTTGAATACAGTAAGACTAGCCTTGCTCTTTACCATCTGCCTGACCTTGAAAATAAAATTTTTTAACTTCTCAAAACCTGTTTCATTATTTAAAAATAAAGACAAAAAAAATAAAGACAATATTTGTACCTATGTCCTTGTGCTTGTTTTTCTTAATATGAAGTACTAAAAAATTAATGGTATCCTTCTATTTGTTCTTATAGAAATAAGAGCAGCATCAAGTTATGAGAGGGTTCAGTTTGAACCATGGTACAAATTTACTACCTTCTACCTACTAGAGTTCTGAAATAATTTTTATTTTATTATTTTATTATTATGAGTATGTATAATTAAGAAGTTTTGCTCATTTTCAAGCCTTAAAGAGGTGGTGAATTAAGAGCAATGAGACTCCAACCTGAAGTTCGTAAGCAGATGCTGTTCTTATCTAGATAAGAGCAATTTAAGAATATGGTTTGCTTGCTGAATATTTTATGTTAAAACACATTACAACATTTAATGAAGAGAAGTTTGCTTCTGTTCTTCCTAATAAGAAGCATGAGAAGCTCTTTTAGTACCTACAAGTTTCACTGGGCACTTATGTTACTGTGCAATCTGTTGCTATTTGTAAAATATTTATTTCACATTACTCTGGTTGGTTGATTCAGGTTTTATTTCCACTGAGAACTACAGAGAAGCTTCTCAAACACATTCTAAACCTATCTAAAATCCCTCTTCTCTGTGGAATTCTTAAATTGTGTTGATCTGCTATGAGGAATTATTTCTCAGCAATCATACTGGAGGAATTCTGAAGTTATATAAAATCATAAGCCAAGTGTGGTCTGAGAAAGGCTCACAAAGCTGCTGATACACGGAGTGGGGCTGTGACCTCACAGAACTTAGGAAGGTTCTCTTCTCTCTGTCCGGCTGATTCACTGTTTGACCTTGCACAAGGACTCTTTCTTATTGGATATAGCAAATGAGCAAAAGGTGTCAATATCTTCTACATTCTTTAATAACATCTTAGGAGTCGATAACTTTATCTTAAGATACAAATCTTAGAAAAGGAACTGCTGGAAAATGCAAAGCATCACTATTATTTATGCAAAGCAAGATGTGAAAACTGGAATGTATTAATTTGAAAAAAATGTGAGTAGTATCTACAAGGCTGGCACAAATGCAAGGTGCCATCTTTCTGAAATAAATTTACTTTCTATTTCTAAGGCTCAAATGAGAGAAGGAAATTAAATATTGCACATACAAAGCCACAACTGTACAAGGAATTCAGAGATTTTGGACTTTAATCTAGTTCACATTCAAATAAAGTTCAGTTGCTCACACAGTTTTGCTTTGTTTTGTCCCTGAAAGGCCCAGCAGCTTGCCCAGCTGTCTATCGGTCATTCTTGATCATAGCTTTATTAGAGGAAGTCTGTACTCCTGATATTTCCTTTGGAACTAAAAATGGTTAGACATTTATATTGCTTCTGATCCTATGAACATGAACATTACAAAGGAGACATTACTTAGAAATTCTTATACAAACACATAGCATTTATAAGAATTCAACCTTGACTGAGTTATTATGGCTTCATTAGATAGCTGTTGAATGATTAATCATTTCAAGATAAAGGATTTAACTTTTGCTCAAGTACTAGATTACTATCACTCCCATCTCAATCTCAAGTCCCTATGGAATAACTTCAAATTAATAAACAAACAAAACATATCACAGGGAAAAAAACTGCCATATTTTGGACTTATAGCATTTGTCAGGATGAACAGAATAACTGTGAGCTGTGGGCTATTAGAGCAGTAGTCCAGAGTCAGAAGAGAGTTCTGACACCAAATGGTGGACTGACCTTGGCAAAATATCTGAGCTTCCATTTACACATAAAAATTGAAAGTGTTCACTTCCCTTCCTGTTAGAACCACTTTGCACATAACTTTCTTATTCCTGAAGTTCATCAGAAGATTTAATTTAATAAAAATATTTATTTTTCTACATACTCTAAATAATCATGCGATTTCTAATAGTCTTTTGCATAACTAAGAGCTAAAATAGAAAAACTAGTTGATGAATTGAAGATAAAACATGGTCAATCTGTTCCTCAAAGAGATCTACATCAGCAGCTTGCTCTTCCTTTGGTTTGTTTGTTATCACTATTATATACTTATTTTACAAATTTCAGGGTGTTCATATAGCAAAACATACTCTAAGAGTCCAAACCAATTGACAAAGTCCATAAGAAAAAGTGAAAATATATACGTAAATAAAGTTTCCTAAAGACATTACAAGTTGGATATATAATTTCACATATTGAATATGAAATCAAATTTGATGTGGAAATAATATTTCTATAAAACAACACACAAATTTTAGATGTCATTAAGTACTCATGGATCATATTGCTATTATCATGTCAGTGTTCTCCCTTCGTAACTGAATAGTGTTAACATACATTTAGAAAGTCTTAATGTAGTACAATGACAATGATTATAACAAATCCAGAATTATAGCACATTTTTATACATTTTTTTGTCTTAATAATAAACCTGAAAAATTTCAATATAAACACAACACAATTTTTAGATTATAAATTATAAGCTCTGTTACTGATCAAAGTGAAATTCGAAACTTAGTAATCAGATATTAAAAGAAATATAACAGATAAAATAGGGGGAATTATGAAGCAGTAAAGGTGTTTAAATAAAGTAGATTCCCAAATTTCATATACAAATATCAACTCAATTTGGATAATAGACCTGAATGTAAGAGCAAAGCTATACAACTTCTAGAAGAAATATGGGGGAAAAAAATCTTTGGGAAATTGGATAGACATTTTTTCTTATATAGGACACAAAACCCAGGAGTCACAAAAGCAATATATAATATATATATTATATATATTAGTATATATACTAATATACTAATTAGTATATATACTAATATATATAATATATATAATTAGTGTATATATATTATGTATTAGTATATATACTAATATATATGATATTATTTATAAACTAATTTATTTATATATCTGATAATGAATTTGTATCCACAATATGTAAAGAAATCATAACTCAATAGTATGAATCAACAACCCAATTTTAAAAAAAGGACAAAATATTTAAACAGACAATTCATCTAATAAGAGATGATGATAATGAATAGGCACATGGAAAAATATTCAGTATTATTAGTCATTTGGAATATGCAAATTAAACCACAATGAGATATTACTATAAAACTACTAGAATGCCTAAAATTAAGGGAGGGAAAGCAGACAATGAAAACTGCTGACAAGGATGCATTGAAACTGGAACTCTTATACATTTCCTAATGGAGAATGCAAAATGGTACAACTACTTTGGAAATGAGTTTGACAGTTTCTTACAAACTTATAAACATATCTACCATATGAACCAATAATTCTATTCACAGGGTAATTACCCAAGAGAATTGGAAATTTGGGTCAAAGGCCTATACAAATTCTTCATTCACAATTTCCCAAAACTGGAAGCAACACAAATGTTCATCAACAGATGAATAATTAAACAGATTGTGACAGATCCATACAGTAAAAACCTATACAGCAACAAAAAGCAACATTCATGAATCAGAAGCATCATCCTAATTGAAAGAAACCAGACACAAAAAGGTACACATTGTATAATGCCATTTATATGACATCTGGAAGAGACAGATCAGTGATTTCTAAGGGCTGAGATGGCTGGGCAGGGGCAAGGCTGAATATAATGGGGCATCACATTTTGGAATGATAGCAATCTTCTATCTTGAATCAGGTGTTGCTTCCAACTGTATACATTCATCAAAACTCACCAAATTCTGACCTAAAACGGGTTCTTTTTCTTTTTTGAAAGGAAAATTATACATCAATAAACATTTATTTTTAAAAAATAGGTCTATGGTTCAATCATAGAGGGCTAGTTTTTTAAAAAGTCGTTGTAGAAAGATATGCATAGGTACAAAATTCCTGGAATAATTCAGTCAATCAGACCTTTTCAGTATTACTTTAGAGAACCATGTGTGACTTGGACTTGGGAAAACTTATATGGAAAAAGAAAGAGAATATTGCCAAACAACAACGAAAAAAATCTGGTAGGGAAGACATGTAGAAACCATAAAACAAATGTCGGAACATAAAATGCATATTAAAAGAGAAATATCGCTTTAGACAGCATTAATTCTCAGGACTCTTATCTTGATTAACTCTAGGGTGTCTCTAACCACACTTCTCTTCCTGCTGCCCTTCCTGGTGGCTGAGAATCAGTTATCTTCTCATGGGAATTGTTAATCCCTCTCTCCCCACAGTTTTTAAGGATTGGCACAGGGGTCCTTCCAGGTCAGACCAGAATTTCAAGAATAAGCAATGCAAATTGGCCTGATGAGAAGGTCATAGATTTGGTGGACTGTTCCACAAATTTATTTGCTTATTTCCTTCTTGGTTGACTTGGGGAGGGAGAGGCACATATCATAAAGTTTGGTCCATAAAATTACTGCTGATATGGTGCTTTGAGAAGTCCTTGGAAAGACAGGATTGGGTGAAACATAATGAAAATCTTATGAAGAAGCTTCTATTCCTGCCCTTTGGTGCACAGTCCAAGATGCCTAGAGTGGCAAAAGAAATGTCTCCATTAAAAATATAAGAAAAAAAGGGGGGGGGGGTCATAGCTTTTCAGTTTCCCTTGGCATTAACTCACATATAAACATGATACTGTATTTTTTGGGTGGGATCATATGGACAATTTGATATTGGTCATGAAAATATATTCTTTCCAGATGACTTGAACAAAAGGGGAGTGTTTGTTCTAGAGGTTATGAATCTAGATCACTCTGAAACTGCAGGATCATCCCCCCGTGTAACCACAAAAAGATCAATGCTTAAGTGGCAATTGACAAAGATTGGATTAATTGGATTTAACTCACATATCACATATTTGTCCATCTGCATTAAGAATTTTTTCTGAAGCTTTACATGTTTTAACACATTGCATCAAATTCCTATCCTTCTCCTTTTTATGAGATTTCTAACCTTGGGTCTGGTCACAAGTGAAAATTATATGGAAATATTGCTAAATGGGAGTCAGGAGACTTAAGTCCTTATCACCTCTGCAAATCTGAGCAAATCAATTAACCTCAATGGCACTCAGTTTCTTTTTAAGGGTTCTTTAAATGTTAAAATACCTAACTCTATTGGATGATAAATGAAAAGGAAGAAAATGTAGCTTTCTAAGCCTCTATGACATGACATTGAATTCAGATTATATTATTTATAAAATCTTAGTCATAAAAATCTTTAACTTTTCAAAGTAATTTCACATACATTACTTCATTTTTAGTTCACAAAGTTATTGTTTTTATATATTTTGAAAAAATTGTTTTTGCTTTCAAATGTTAATCATTGTATTAGTGAGAACTAGTAAATATTATATAAATGATATAGAAATATTTAGAACTATATATATTTATGATATATAAAAATATATTTACCATATATTTATCAATATAACTTACTAGTGAGAACTCACTAGCTAATAGCTTAGAGAAAAATAAACATATCCTGTATGTTGTCAATATAGCATGACTTATGATGATTCCTAATTCTTCTGGACAATAGTAGTTGTATCTCTGCGTTGGAAGAATATTAGCCAGTTTCACCGACATGTATGCTACATACTTTTCTATGGTATTGAACAAGGAAGTCAGCCTTACCCTCCTGAGTAGAGCTGGCTGAAAGACATCCTCAATCACATTCTGGCATGTTAGTAAATTATAACACTGAATTATGTATGATAATTCTTTTAGGGAAAGAAACCACAAATAAAAGGAGAATGTTTCCTCTTCTCCATTACAAGACTATTGATAATTTTAAATCAATATTTCAACTGTGAATTGTTATTTTAGTGGCAGACTCATTTGGCATTTTGTACACGAGACTTTTCCACCTACTTTTAGGTCCTTTGTGTTGGGACTGCAAACCTTACACATATACAAAATTGGTAAGATAAGCTTTCTAATTAAGGAGATTTATAACCCATGTGCCATATACCTACTCAAAAATTCAATCCAACACAGATAGGAGGGCAGTTTTATCATGTTTTACTTGATAAAATACGGCTATTTTAACTACATTTTTCACTTTGATGAGATTGGTTAAATTTCAGGTCACACAGTGTGCAGAGACTTACTATTTCATTCTGGGGCAGTATCACAGGTTGGAATTATTGTGGGAATACCTAAAGGAAGTTTTGATGTGATTTGCCAAGAAGCCACATCTTGGTTCAGAGTTGGCCATTTGGTCTGTTACATCCTTTGAGAGTGCAGCTCTGAATTTAACAGAACAATAAATAAGAACTAGTTGATGCAGTGTGTGAGCCTAAAGAAACTGTGACCTCCACAAAAAGAACATCTCTAAAACAGAGGAAACTTAGCTAATCCCTAAGACAACCTTTTCTTCCTAAGAGCTAACTAATGTAAACATACTTCTTCCTTAGGAAACCAAAAGGACCCAAACTAAAGTTTCCTTGTTATCCACTTTAATACAAATTTTTCAAAGCTTTGGGTGTGCTACTGGTAATGCTATGGAGTTTTTCCTTATTCTCGGCACCAGGAGAAAACGATGAGAGTATGAGCAGAAAAGGAAAATAAAAATTGCATACATATTCCTCTGTGGCCAAATTTAACAAGCCTTGAAATTGCTAGAAAATGAGATTTCATTTAAGAGGAAGAGATGGCATTTAAAACACCAAATCATCAAGTTCAAACTGCTTATCCCAGCAATGCAAACTGACAGCATATGCACACACATAATCAAATGGGAAATAATAATAGTACATCTCGATGGACTGCCCAGCATAAGAAAGTCAATGGCCCAAAAGATATGTCAAGAATAATTTCTTCACGTGCAGTGCTCTCATGCTGTGCTTTCACAGCATGATTTCATCAATGGAGAGTATATGAAACTCTTAGGCAATGAGACCGGATCTTTATTCTCACCCAGCCTCTTTATAAGGGAAGAAGAAATCGGGTTATTTTCCTAAAACAAGCAACTCTTTTCTAAGAGGTAGTGGTGGCAGCTTTTTCTAAACAGCCATATTTCTGTGTATTCACACGAATCAAGAGTGAAGGAAAATAAGCTATTTTCCCAAAGAGAGTAGGGACAAAAAGAGAGAATTATACAGTGGGGCAGATTTGACTCTTTTCTTTTCCAGAGGAAAATTCCATCACTTGGAATAGTTTTTCAAATATAATCATTACATGCTAATTAGATGACTAAGGTGACATCTGCACTAGTTACATACCTCTAATTTTGGAGAGCCCCAGTTGCTACCCCAGGAAGAAAACACGCCAGCGGCCAAAATGGCCTTTAGTAAAAACTATATGTTGCCTGGACATTTCCTCAGGACTACCCCCATAATATTTTTTGCTAGTGACCAAAGAAAAGTAGGGTTTCTTTTTTTAGAACTACCTCCATAATATTTATTACCAGTGGCCAAATAAAAGTAGGATTTCTAATTATAGATGCTTATGTATATGTACAAACACATTTCTAATTATATGTGTGTGTGTATGTGTGTATATATATATATATATATATATATGTACACATTCATGTTGTTTTTGTTGTTTGGGGTTTTTTTTGTTTTTGTTTTTCTTTTAGTTTTTAAGATCAAAGAGCTTATCTTAATGGAAGTAATTAGGAGTAGTGTAAAAAAAATTAAGTTCTCACCTACATGGTGAGTTTCAGAAGTTTTTAGAAAGTGCCCACTGCCTATGGAATACATCCCTTTCCTATACATGGTTACTGACAAATAGATTTTTTAACAGAGGGCAATGCCTTCAATTTTACAAGATAATTTGTTTCAAATAGCAATATATGAAAGGGAATGTTTTGGTTTGAACCTCACATATGATATAAAAAACTGTGACTAGTACTTTCCTCAAGGCAGGTCTTTATAGTTGGGAGAAGAGCACTGGGACATGAGATGCATCAGCGAGTGCCAGCAGGACAGTCAGGATGCCAGGACAGGAGATTGAGAATGTTGAAGACATGTTCCAGCTTTTCCTAAGAGGGTACTGAATTGCTTGAAAAATAATCTCCAAGGACAAATAGAGGCTCTCCAAATAAAGACAATCAAAAGGGTTAAATCCAATTCCATGGAAAAGAAACAAGCCAATGAATGTTACTGGAAATTTCCAACTGTGAGTCAGAATGAATGTATGGACTCTGTATCCACTATTATTGTTCCCAAATGTATGAGGTTTCTTTCTTTCCTTATTGTTATTGAGGTAGAATTGTTAAATGATTTGTCCTTATTCACTGTCTTGAAACCTGAAAATATAGCCATGCATAAAATTCCACCAGTTGAGTAACTTTCTGTAACGTATTGAAGGAATAGTTATACGCTCTGGGGACTGATCCTTATACTTCACTGCCAGAGTTATTGAGTTCTTGATTTACTTAATATCAACAATCCTGCAGAGCACTCTATATCTGTTGTCTCATTTGCTTATTATACCAGAGCTTTACAATGCATAAATATTCCATTTTAAAATGAGGTGCATGAAGTTTAATGTTAGTAACCTAAAGCCACACAGCTAGTATGAGAACTGGGACCAAAAATCTGATTCCAAAACCCCACATTTATTGAACAATGTAACACTTATATGCAGGGATTGGTACAGTGTGTTCTCTTCCAAAACATGGCCTGAGAGAATCAACATTAATGGTTGAATATAATCAAACTATCAAAATATATGTAATATAATCGAATATAGCAATATATAAAATGTAATCAAATATAACAATATATTTTATTTCTGAGCATAGTTTTGAAATATGTCTAGTTCATATATGAATTTAGTAATAATAAACTTTTACTTTGGGTTTATATTACCAGGTCCTGTTTTAAATGCTCTCCAAATATCCAAATGCTTTCAAAATATCAGCTTGTTTATCTTTATAACAGCCCTGTGCAGTATATATACATAAAGAAATTGACATACAGAATAGGTAAATAACTTGCCCAAAGTGAAACAAAATAAAAGATAGAGCCAGGTACAGCTAACCAAGAAGGTACAGCTCCAAACTCAAGAATCTTACCACTAGGTTGTATTGCCCTTTAAGTAATAAAAGCATGTTCTCAAAATTAATGACAATTATTACAATCAATTTATTCAACAAATATTTTTTGAGCACCTACTTTACATCAGGCCCTAATCTAGGTGCTTGAGATGAAGCTAGGATCAAAACATAACAAAGCCTGCCTAGGGAAGTTGTATTCTAGTGAGGAAGTCTGAAAACAGGCATTATCAACACGTGAAATGTATAGTATGTTAGTCTTTGGAGAAAAAGAAAGGAAATCAGTGGAGTAGGAAAGTCTAGGTGTACAAGGAGTGAAGATTTACTATTTTAAATCTCCCTGCTGCAAAGATGACATTTAAAGAGAGGACTGAAGGAGGTGAGTGTGTGAAACATGCAGATATCTGGGGGAAGATCATTCTACCAAAGGGATCAGCAAGCGCAAGGACCCTGAAGCTAAAGAATGCTTAACCTCTATGAGTAGCATCAAGAAGACCAGCGTGAGGGGCATCTGGTTGGCTCAGTCAGTTAAGCGTCTGACTTTAGCTCAGGCCATATCTCATGGCTCATGAGTTCGAGCCCTGCTGAGCTGTGCTGACAGCTCAGAGCCTGGATCCTGTTTTGGATTCTACGTCTCCCATCCTCTCTGCCCATCTCCCACTGTCACTCTGTCTCTCTCTCTCAAAAAATAAATAAACATTAAAAAAAAACTTTTAAAAGAAGGCCAGTGTAACAGAAGCAGAATAAACCAAGGGATAGATTAATAGAAGTGAAATCAGTGATAAATGGAAACCAAGGTCCAGAGAGCCTTGGAAGGACTTGGCTTTTACTTTGAGAATAATGAGATGCCATTGTTGGATTTTGAGCTGAAGGGTATTCTGTTCAAGAATGGACCAGGAAGAAAGATGTCAAGGTGGGGAGGCCTGGTAGAAGGCCATTGTACAAATAAAAGTGAGATGATATTGACTTGGACTTGGGTAGTGGTGGTGGAGATAGAAGTAAGTATCAAATTCTAGATAAATTTTGAAGGTGCAGCAAATAGAATTTCCTAAAGAATAGGTTATAGGGAGTAAAAAGAGAGAGAGGATGGGGCATCTGGGTGGCTCAGTCGGTTAAGCGTCCGACTTCGGCTCAGGTCATGATCTTACGGTTCGTAGGTTTGAGTCCTGCGTTGGGCTCTATGCTGACAGCTCAGAGCCTGGAGCCTGTTTCATATCCTTTGTCTCCCTCTCTCTCTGCTCCTCTCCTGCTCATGCTTTCTCTCTCTCTCTCTCTCTCTCTCTCTCTCTCTCTCTCTCTCTCTCAGAATAAATAAATATTTTTTAAAATATTAAAAAAGAGAGAGAGAGAGGTTAAACTTGACTCCAGTGTTTTTGGCCCACACAAATCACAGGATTAAGTTGCCATATTTTGAGATGGGGAAGACTTCTTAGAGAAGCAGGTGTAGAGATCACCAGAATTTCTTTTGGGGACATGTTAAGTCTGTCATGGAAGCTAAAAGGCAACTGGGAAGAGATTTCAATTAAAGCAATTGAATACAGGAATCTAGAGTTTAGAGAAAAGGCCTATCTGCATCAGCCTATTGGTAGAATTCAAATATCTTAGACTGGAAGAGATCACTACAGAGAGAAATAGAGTGAACTATTTGAGGACTGAGCTGCTAGAGAACTCAATCATTAGGACATTGGGCAGAAGAGAAAACAGCAGGAGAGACTGAGAAGAAGCAGGCAGAAGGTGGAAGGGAAACTCGATGACCTGTAGAACAAATGCTTTGAGCAGGATGGAATGATCAATTGTACCAAATGCTGTTGACAAATGTTGGTGTTGTCAGGGATTGATGACGTCACATTCGTTTTAGCAACAGGAGGTCACTGGTGACCTTAAAAATAGTAGTCTCTGTGAAACTGAGGGCTGAAAGCCTGAGAGTAGTAGGTTTAAGCAAGACTCGTAGGGTAGGGAAGATGAGAGGAAATAAGGACAGCTCTTAGGAAATGTTACTATAAAAGAGAACAGAGAAATAAGGTTGTGGCTGAAACAAATTGTAGTATGTTTCATGCTGAAGAGAACTATTCCAACAGTAAGAGACAAAACAGTGAGAGAAGAGAGCAAGAGAGAAAGGAAAATTGTTGGAGAGGTGTCACTAAGGAGATGAGATAAATGCATGTACTTAACACAAGGAGAGAATGTTATCAGATAGAAGGAAAATTCATTCTTAGGAATAGGAGGGAAAGCAAAGAATGAGGATATGGGCACTCCATGCAGATACGTGCACACACAGGTTTCTTTCAGATGGTGCTATTTTCACAATGAAATAAAAAGCAATTAAAAAAACGTCACCACCACCACCACTAGTACTGATTGAGTATCAACTATGTAGTAGGCACAGGGCTGAGTCCATGAATTATGTCATGATCCTGACATTACTATGGAGAAAACTGATATCAGCAATAAAACAATTCATATATTCAATTTCAAAAATACATTTTTAATTCATCACATGTTATTTAGGGAAAGCCAATATATGCAAGCACCAGTACATAGTAATGAATAGTAGTTTTTAGAATCAAGTCCATTTATTCTGTCCGCAAATTTTTTTCATTTATGTTAGCAAGATAAGCCAAAAAAAGAATATAACACGAGGATATGATAAGAGTTGAAAGATTGGGGATAATTAAAAAAGCTTTTAATATGAAATTTATTATTAAGTCAAATACACATGGAAATAAAATATTTTCCAACTTTTACGTATTATACAAAGTATTTAGTCTATTTTACTAATCTGTCAGAAACAGAAAGATTTCTCTAAAACTAATCTCTGATTAATGGCATGGCCAGTCAATCTTCTCAAATCTCTTTTAGATTTATGGTTTCAACTGAAGAGTGGAAGGAAAACAAAATGCATCTGTTTATTCAAATATGTTTGTCGCAAATAACTTCATGTAACATTTCTATAATTTTTAAGTGTAAAAATCAGAAGAGTAAAAGGAATATGATGATGGCAACCATAAAGAATATAAATTTTTAAGTAAGCAGAAGAGCAAACAGAGAAAAATAGGCCTAAGTCATTGATTTCTAAAATATTCAGGAAAAGCTACAAGAGAATTACTTTTACCCAATGCATATTAAAACATAGAGCTCTCCAGACACTTTTATTTTCTGAAAGCAGCAAGCAGAATCCTGCATATGAACCTAATTTACTTTGAAATCATGTATTCACTTCACAAAAGATAAAAAAAAAAAAGATAAAAAGAACAGAAAAGAGAAAGAAAACAATTGCAGAGTAAAAAAAAATAAAGTCACTTGAACCGTCCTTCGGCCCATGACCTCTGGGAGCTGACACCTTATTTTAATCAATAGTAAGAATGTTCGCTGAATAAATTAATAAATAAATGTCAAGCAGATATCTGGTACAGTGTTTTGGGTTATTTTCCACCCACCTCTTTGTACAATGACCTCTCCACAGCTACCTGAATATATCCAAGAAAATTAATTTACAGTCTGGATTATGACTCAGAATTACTAGTGTTTAAAAAAAAAAAACAACAGATATGCAATAGACTGTGTGACCTTGGGCAAGCTACTTAACTTTTCTGATCTTTACTTTCCATATCTACTAAATAGGAAAAATCTGTTTTAAATTTAATGAATCACTATAGGATATCATAGGATAATAATAATATTACAGGATAACAAGATAATACAAACAAAGTATTTAGAAAGGGGTCTGGAACAACACAAAATGAGATATCTGCTGTCATGATCATACCATTGTTTGCCTCATCTTTCCTAACCTCATTGTAATGATGCATTTCTCTCTCCTGATTCATAAGTTTAAATAAGCTCAGAAACAACCATGTCCATTCTTAAGCAATTCTACCTCCCCAACTACTTTGTTCCTTAATACCTTATATTATGGCAGTGAGTTTGAGAGCAATTTTTAATGAAAAATCAGAGAAAGAAAGAATAGAGGGACTAAAATTGTTTCTGATTATAGCTGTGTAAAATAATTATATTTTATAATTGTATTTGCATATTCGTGTTTACCCTGTCTTTTTCATGTTTATGAACTGAAGACTGTTTAGGAGCAGGAAAAGGAGACCCTGCCATCGTTTGCCCTCCAAAGCCTCTAGAACAATTTCTCCAATATTGTTTAACCACTCATCTTGCAAGCAATTATTTGAAAAATAAGCTCAGAATTGGGACTACTATTTACCGTGACTAAGCCTTTAACTCCACTTTCCATTCCAAAACAGATGCTGAATTTCACAAACCCAGCAATTACAACTTGCCCCCACAAGCCCTCACAGCTCTCATAAGTGGATTCTTGGCTTAAATCTATTCTAAACCAAATAGGAAGCAGTGTGTTCATGAATCCAATGAGACAGTTTCAAGGCTGAGATAGTTTTCTTGGGCATGAACATTCAAGCAGTTCAGGGGAAATTCAAACTATTAGATTTAGCCATTAAACTTGACAGTAAATATCACTCCAAAGTAATATTTTCATATATATGCTAGAAAGAAGAGATAGACTTTCACAATTTCTCTGCAATCAAGTTTAGGGTAACTTGGATAAAGAGTTATCTATCAGAAAGAGTACAAAGTTTAGAATCCAGACAAATTGGAGTTGAAATCTTAGGCACTTCCTAATGCAACTGTGGGCAAATAACTTATTTACTTATACCTCAGCTTCTTCCCTTAAAATGGAGAAATTATTATAGATAGATAGATAGATAGATAGAGATATTGATGTGAAGATTTAAAAGCAAACCTAACATAATAAACCTCATAAATGGTATTTACATTTTATGTATAACTAATCAGTCTTAAAGAAAGACCTCAGAGATTCTGGAGAGACAGCATCTCCTGAACTTAAACCTTAATTGCCACTATTCTGCTTGTGTTCTATGGTTCAAGACAACAGCCACTGAAGACAAATTGTTTACTCTCCTGTGTCTTATTGGAGTCCAGAAACCAATGGCCTTGTTCACCCAAAGATAACTTCTGAGAAGACCTGAGTTATTTTAGGGAGGTTATGTTCATGTGGGGTCTGAGAACTTATAGGGGAGCCATAATTAAGGCCATGTTGCTGACCATCTTTGAAGTTAAGTGGGTATTAAGGCTTGCATTGCCCCCCAACAGGTCTGGGAGCATCTGAGAAGATCCTTCATGGTGCTTCATCAGATTTCAAGTCCATGTCTATTCACTGAAGACCCAAAGGAACGAAAGTCTATTGGGCTTATATCCTTCCCTTGGTTGGCCAAGCACTTATGAGCCCTCATAACCTGACTTGATGGCCACCAACAGGCAATGAAACCCAAACACCTGTGGGAGGAATTTCAAGCAGGACATCCAAACTGAAAGCTTTTATTTTCAATAGTTCGCTAAGAAGAATCTGATAATAACTTGAAGCTAATAAAAAGCAGTAAGACCATATATGGGTATTCCTTAGGTCTTAAAAAGTAATCTGGAATTTAAAAAAAATCAGTATAGGAAACAAAAGTGAACATGACAACATTTAAGAATTGGCAAAGATGAATGAACAAGAATATCTCAAAACAGAAAAAAAAATACAAGAATATAAAACATCACGGGAGAAGAGTTAAGAGTCTGAAGGAAAAATACAGGAGATTTGATATGCAAATAATAAGAGTTTCAGATGAAAGAAAAGGAACAGATGGAAGAGAGAGAATAATCAAGCCAACAATAGACAAAATGTTTTTTGAGCTACAGACCGAAAAATTCACCACATCCCAGAAAGGACTAATGGAAAAGAAAATCTTATTTTTATATGTATTCCTGTAAGTTATTCTGAATTTCTAAAATGAGGTAAACTCTTTTAAGTTTTCATACAAAGTAACTAACTTTTGCAATAAAAAAGCATCAGACTAGCCTTCGAACTTACCTGGCATCCCAAAAGGGAGAAGAAGCTAATACAGACCTGTGAGAAAAGGACTGTGATCAAGAACTCACCCAGACAAGACACCTATCACCTGGGAAAATAAAAATGTATCTCTGGATAGGCAGAGATGTCACCCATGTAATCCCATCTGAGGAAAATACACGCAAAGGTGCCAAAACTCAAGTGAGCAAGAACGGAGACTATGGGATAGGGGCAGAGGAGAGGAAAGAATGGAGAGCCATAAGCCTTGTAAAGCACAAAGATAAATCTACATGGATGATCTCCTTGAAGAAGCTGACAATGAATATGCTATGTAATAAATATACCTTCTTTTTCTGAGGTCTTTTAATATAGTGTGTTTACCTAAAAAATGTTACATGTATAAAAATAAAGCACAATAAGAAAACGAATAGTCGTGAACCAACCACGTGACTGTCCCCACACCTTGACTAGGCTACAATTCCTTTGGCTGACTCTACCAGCAGTGACCACCATCACTTTCTTGCTCTTTCTAAATTTATGGGTTTTTTTAAAACATAGGTATCTCTATGTGATATACTCTTTGCTTTTCTTGTTTTTTAAGATTTATAAAAACTAGTATTAGATTATATGCAATTTTCTGGAACTTATTTTGATGCAATAATATGCTCCTTAAATTCATGCATGTTTTTCTGTGGATGATCTGCTTTCACAGCAGGATAACAACCCATTGCATGAACCCACTGCAAAGTTTGTCCATTTTCTTTTTGGAGAATTCTGGTGGTTAGCAGTTACAAACTGTATTGCTATGAAAACTTTCATTCATACTTCCTGGTGTAATAGTTTCTCTAAGGAATGTGTTTAGATAAGTATATCAATTTATTGTATATTAATAGATATTCTACCAGGTAATGCCAGTTTTCATTGGGGCTTTCATTGGGGGCAAATCTAGGGCTTTTAGTTCATTCTTTCTATTCTGCTGGTGCTTACTTTCCTATTTGCATTGTTACTTTTCAAATTCATATTTTGTGATTATTTTAAAAAAGAAACAAGTACAATGTTTCTTGGATTAAGTAGGGCACTTGCCATGATGAGCACTGGGTGTTGTATGGAAGTGTTGAATCACTATACTGCACACCTGAAACTAATATTATACTGTGTGTTAACTAAGTGGGATTGAAATAAAAAGCTTAAAAAAAAGAACCCCCTTACTTAGTGACAATACCAAATTTTGACAACTTTCAAATAAAGCTTATATACTATTGCTGTCCAAGTATTAAATAGGACAAAAGGCACAACATGCAATCATAAAAATCATAATTTACAAAGATCTTCTATAAGCTTTGCTTATATTTATATTTAGCTTATATTTATAAGTTAAATATAAAAAGTTAAATTTGATAAAAGTACCATAAGCCTTGATAATTCTACAACTACAGTATGAGAGGTTAATTTACGTCTTTCTGAGTAGGACAGAATACAGAGCAAAACGATTTTTTAAGGAATGAGGGGTCTGAAAAATACAACTAAAAAACTCAGTTATGTTAACCTATACTTTCTATCCATCTTTGAATCTATCTAATAATGTTTTATACTATTAGTACTGAATTTCTATTCATGTCTCAGGACCAAGTAATATTTATAAAAATGCACCATGTACTTGGCAATAAAAAATTTACTATATATTTTAAATTTTTTAAATTAAGAAATTGTACAGGCTATCAACAAATAAGTTTAGAAATGATGAAAAGATAACTGACAAGCTTACTAAAAGGACATTTTCTAAATGTTTTTCTTAACCCCTGCCATAAAAACTAATCAAAACTAAATTTACAAAATGTTTTTTAAAAATAGAAAGAAAATTTATTTTAGAAACAATTGGAGATCTACTCAGAGGGAATCTTACAGATCTGAGTATCATAATTATTAAGAAATAAGAACTGAAAAAATAGCTTGGTACTTGTCTTAAGAAATAGGAAGATAAAAAATAAACAAATAGACTAAGAAAGATGTAATTAATAGATAAATACTAAAATAAAAGAAGTACAAAATAAAAAGGGAACTTCTACTTTCCAAAATATCTTTTGATATTCTCTTCTAGCTGCCTTTATTTTCCAAGTGTCCATTAATTACATTTTATAATTAACTATGATAACACATTCATAATACTGAAGGGTTTTGAGTTTTTAGAAAGATGGTCATAATTTATCATTGTTACTTTAGCTTATTACAGGTCACAAACTCAAATGTCTGAAGAGATCAGGTAAGGTACATAATTAGGTGCAGGAAGACAGGTGGAGGGTACATTAGGAAAGGCTGTGCACTCCCTAAGCGGGGGAATACACTGGCTGATCGTAAAGGGGCCGCCACCAGCATCAGGCAAACGCTGCCACCAGGGAGTGTGGGCCCAAGACAGCCACAGCTTTCAACTTTTCAAAAGATGCCCACTCAGCTTTCAACTTTTCAAAAGATGCCCACTAAGTCACTTTTGTTTTATTTTGTTTTGCTTTTACATTAAATTACTTGGCAACTAACTTAAAATTTTTTAAATAGAGTAAGACACTATACCATATTACCTAAAACTCATGAGCCAAATAAAGCAAACCTACAGCTAAACTTGGTCCATGGGCAACTTATTTTCACTTTCTGCCTTTAAACCTAAAATTTAGTGCTCCAAAAAGTGTTATAACAAACAGAAAGAGCAAACGGTGATTTCATTTTTAAAGTTCCCTTGACAAGTTATCCCATACATTTTGTTTGGAAAATTAGACAACTTTTACATACTCCTGTTGTTTAAAAGAAAATAGACTTTCTATAGATAAAATTAAAAAATTATGAAAATATTGAATATCCAAATCACATTAGATTTTGTATCTTTAAGTAATTTTTAGAAAGCTTTTCTATTAAAACAGAAAATGTTATAATTTCTTTTTGGTTAAATTTATCACTTTATGTAATGTGAAAAAAATTATCTTAACAGATTACTAATATCTAATCTTAGATTACTAATCTAATCTAATATTAGATTACTAATATCTAAGAGTATCTAATTCTACTCTATGCTTATGAAACATTATTCATAATTCACAAATTATTCTCCAATGACCAAATACTAAGAAGAGAAAAATATTTCAATTGAAGGAAAGTTCTCTGAATTAAGCATAAAGATAATTCCTCCTTGATAGCGAAGAAAATTACATTTAGTTTTAATAGGACTTCTAAGAACCAGAAGATTTTTTAAATATTAAATACTGAAAAATTGTTTTGTTTTGTTTTGTCAATCCTTTCTACAATTGCCCTGTCCCTGTCTGTGCTCTATTACTATCTCAAATTTGGTCATGTCTACTCTACCTCATCTAAAAATTCTATTATGTCCTTTCTTTCCTCATTTTCTCCTTTTTGTGTATCTTTGATCCAGTTTTCAGCATAAAGAAACCAAGAGTCTAATAGAAATCATAACTACATTACTTTTGAATAATTGTAACCATATGAAGGACAAATACTGATAAAAAGTCATCATACCAAAACTAACAATTTGAAAATGTCAGAGATACTGTTAGCAAAGGTGACCTAGAGTACACAAATATCACACAAATATCAAGTCTTTTCTTGACAATCAGCATTGCCTTGATAGTCTAATGACAGAAATATCATATGATATTAGATACCATTCTTTTATAGAATTCCATAAAAGAATTCCCAAATCTAAACAAAGCAGAATCAATGTAGTTTAACTAGAAAACCTGAATTCAATTTATAATTTATATTAAAGGATAAGCAATAAGCAACCAAGTGTAGTCCAGAAGACACCACAAGCAAGAAGCGCTTTATATGATAGAAAATCATGCTTGTAATTATATATCTCCCAACATTTGAACATCTGGAGTGTTCAAGGTGAATATATACACATAATGGTGCACGATTTGACAAATTTAAATGCTTTAAAATTAATGCGCTGACATTAATCACAATTTTCATACCAAGAAATTTGGACCGGTAAGGTAAATGTACTTAATTTTTATAATAAAAGAGCTTAATCTCTTAAATGTTGAATTCCCAACCTCGATGTGTTTGTCATTTGGATATGCAGACTCTGACCATCCAGACATTAAAACCACTATTTCCCCTGTAGTTTTCCAAAGAAAAAAAAAGATGGAGAATTTAGTTCAGTGTAATCTCCCCAAATACGCTTGAACTTAGGGTTTGTACTTATAAAAGAATCACACCATCCTATGCCAGAAATCCTGGCCTGTTAACTTCCTCACGCCACCCCCTAACCTCTTTGCCTCCAGCTCCAAATGTCATACCTACCTTCTCTTCCAATGGAATTTAGCATAAGAAAGAGTACATGGGCTGCTCGTTATTTATAAGAAACTGTCACCTAAATCTCAGAAACTTGTCTACGGCCATACCACCCTGAATGCACCCGATCTCATCTAAATCTCAGAAACTTATTGTTGTACATTCACAATATAATTGTATTTTGATCCTGAAGTCAGTCTTGTCCATGGTTCAGCACACGGCATATGGTCCTTCTGTCTTGGGTCATAAGACATGGGGCATCTGGCCAGATGACTCCTGGAGTCAATATCTCCAGGAAAGAGATCTTTTCTTTTTTTAATCAACAGAATCCAACTTAATTATGGCTTATTAATTTAAAAATCTACTTTGGCCTTACCCAAAGTAACTCCCCATAAACACACACACGCACACACACACACACACACACACACACACACTTTATGAAAGTTTAATTCAATAGACCATGGCTTAAGATAAAAGAGAATACAGAAAATTTAATCAATCTAATTTACATTTGAAATTCACTCAACTTAGTTTTTAGGTCGAACCTGAATGAAAAACTCAAAATCTGATGGAATAATATATAAATATTCAACCAAAATGATAGTTCTTTTGACATTTTGGCTTAGGGGCTCAAAACCAGTTATGGTAGATATGTTTTAATAAAAGATAGTCCTAAACAAAAAAATTCAAAAGCAAAAGATAAAATTGTGGATGGTTGCCAATTTGGCCCCTTCTTCTTTTTGTCAGCAAATATCATAGATTCTTATACCTAAATACTCTATCTTACAGGCATCATTCATTTATTCAAAGAATATACAGGGAATATTTAATAACTACCAGACACTGCTCTGGCAGCAGGAATACAGCAGGGAGCAAAATAGACTAAAACTCACCCTCTTGAGCCTGTGTTCTATAATGTACTGCTGTGTAAGTGCTTTCAGGAAAAGTAAATCAGGCCAAGGAAATGTTAGAAAACAAGATTTCAGTTAGGGGATTACATCCCAAAGAGGTAACATTTGATCAAAGCCTAAGTGATGTGAGGAACTAACCTGCTTCCAGTTTTGTGCGAAGGATCTGGATCTTCTAGTCTTGTGCAAAGGATCTGGAATCCTCTCTGTTCCAAGAGTTACTCACATCATATTACTTCCTTTATCTACACTTTTACTTGTATCATTCTGTCCCCCAAATGCCCTGTAATTTTCTTCCGCCTTTTGGAATCCAATCAGTTCTTTTCATGCTTCCATGACCCCTTCTCTAAAAACTCTTGTCAACACTCCATTCCTGCCTTTCACTGCCACTTACTGTGATCTGTGCCAAATGTCATCATACTTAGAATCTAAAAGAGAAGAGAACTGATACTTATAGAATTTCTACTATGAACCACAATCTCTGCCAGAAGCCTTTTATATATTATCTCATTTAATATTTATGAGATTTCTATGAGGTTAGGTATTACTATTCAATTTCACAGGTGAGAGAACAGAGCTTCTGAGAAATTCTGACCACACAGCTAGTAAGTGGCAAAGACAAAATTCATACCCAGTTTCATATAACTTCATACATTTCATTCATTGTACTTATTCACTTATGCTTCTATATCAAAAACACCGTGTGTCTTATGTCTTTTTCCAAGCTTAGGAGGTAGATGATTTTCAATGCTTTTGTCTGAAATTCTATTCACTTTCCCCTCTGCATATCAGATTTTCAGGGCCCAGCATGCTATAATGCTTTTCTAAATTAGTGAAAGCCACATTGATGTCTCTTCTCTAATGCCTGGTACACTTGGAATCCCAATTGAACAGATTGGCACCTATTGATTTCTCTATTTGTGTGATTCTTAATTTGTTTTCTACACATAATTATTTATGAATCTGAGACCCCTAGATGGCCTCCCCAGAAAAATAATGAATATAATGACAATACTGTGCATCCTGAAACTCATCCCTGGATCCAATTCTTTGAATACTTTTATTTAAACTACCCAAGAAAATTACATGCTCCTTGAGAACAGAAACTATAATTTATTTTCTCTTGAGCTCCCTGCAGTGCCTGGCACAGTGCTGAACAAATATTAAGTGACTAGCTTGTCAAAGAGCCTGTGCTTTAGATTATGCAAAGTGATAGGTTTTTAGCATAAACCCATCTAATTCCATTTGCTGGAATAAAAACAGGTTGTTTGCATTTTGCAGAACCCAAAGGTTGGGGGATTATAACTTTAAAAAGGGAGCATAATATAGTTCAGTCCCACTGTCTTGGGGTTACTGAGCTGTGAATTCTGAAGCTGGCTAAAGAATCTGGATTCACATGTTTAAGAGGCATGTCTGAAAGGAACCATAGAAACAGTGGAGCTCAACTAGGACTTCATGCTCCCTGCCTGTTCTCTCAAAGAGAAGATCCAAAGAATATTTTCTCCCAGTGATATTATTGGAATTGCTCATTATAAAATAATAATCGTAATCATGATTGTAAAGTGAAAGTAAATATTATTATATTTTAAAAAGAAGACTATAAAAGCAGCTACTAAAAATCACTGTGATGAATTCTTCCAAGTCACGTAATATCATTTTTTAATTTAGATTCAAATAAAATGAATATTCTGAGAGAATTGGCTGAATATACACATTGCAATAGAGGAAAATCCTGTAAAAGCAAACCTACATTTTAAAACAACCAAATAGAAACAGTAGGAATTAAAGACGAAACACGATATTTCATCCTGAAATTTAGATCACTAGGTAACAAACAAAAAAAGGAACAAAACAGTAACGTAGGAAGGGTTAGACTGCAAGATGCCCCATTCCTAACATTGTCTGTCCTGGAAATCTCATCCTGGACCCTCCCTCAGTGGATTCCACATGCAGGGTCTGTATACACAACCTGCAACTCATGGTTGGGACAACTTATTTCCTGAAGCCCACCCACCTCCAAAGAAACAGCCTTCCCTTAATTTTCTAAATCTAAAGGATGGCACCTCACTTGCTCTCGCTATAATTTCCAGCCCAGCATAAAAAAAACTTTCCTCTACAATTGTCTCCCTAAGATTCCATTCACATAGCAACACATTTTTTCTTCTGTTTTGGATACAGTTACTCCCTGACTCTCATTATCACTGGTAATTGGGCTTTTTTTTTTTTTTTTTGCATTGTAGTTAAAAAGAAAAAAGAAAGAAAGAAAGAAAGAAAGAAAGAAAGAAAGAAAGACAAGAAGAAAGAATTTCCAGATTTAATTACACATTTGTCACCATACTTTAAGAACTTTCTGGGTTTAAAGGCTTAATGTTTCTTGTTCTTTTGATAGTTTGAGAATGTTTTGTTTTGAATTCATTTTGCCTGCGCCTTTCAAAATATACAAAGGAGGAAAAAACGGGGAAGATACAAGCTGCACTGTCAACAGGCTGGCCCTGCGTTGCTTTTATTATCTTGACTACAGCCACCAATAAAAAAACAGACAATTTACTTAAATTACCTATAAACACTGTCCCAAAAAAGACTGCAATGCTGACTTTCTTGTTGACTTGTAATGTTGACTTGTCTTGGGAATTGTTAGGACCATGGGTAGTCTTGGAAACTCCAAATGACTTTTATAGCCAAATGTTATTTTTTGACATCTCCAACCACTTTACTACAATTTTCATCATTGCTCCTTAACAATGGTAATACTGAAGAATATTCAAAGAATATAAAAAAGAAAAGGAAGAAATCAGAAATATATAAGAACAAACTAAAAATCAGAACTAGGTTTGGAAGGATTAAGATAGAGAGGGCAAAGATTACAGTTCATATTCATAAAATACGCAAATAATAATGATAATAATAGCATATAGAGTAAAATATATATGTATAATATATTCCATAGTATAATGAACTAAATATATGGAAATTATAGTATCTTTGTCATTTTTTATGAAGAGCATATGAATGAACTTTAGGACAATGAAGTTTGTAGGCACTCCATACTACAAATTGAATGGCACCCTGGAAAGAAAGGTGCAACTCGGTGTTTCTGCATAGTAATTAGTGTGGGCCAGTTATTTCTCTATGTACTTGCCTACATCACTACACCGTACTTTCCTCACAACAGGACCTATTGTTATCTTTGTAACCTCAGTCCCAACACAAGGCTTTAAAATGTCAATACTAATATTTGTAGAGAGCTTCACAAAATCCCTGCAAATAAATGGAAGAGATGTTATTATCTACTTTAGACACATAAAGCAAAACAAATCTCAGACAGTATAAGTGACTAGACCAAGAACTCTCAGTTAAATGATCATTGGTCATTTACTAACAACCATTACTGAATGACTAGTATGCACCAAACTCCAAGAGTACAACCAAGGACGAGGCATAATCGTTATTGTGGAGTGGCTAACAATCTAATGGGGAGAAAGACATAATGCCCATGTAAACAAATAAGTAAAATGACTTCAGATACTACTGATAAGCAAAATGAAAGCAACATGGTGGGACAGTAGGGTCTCAATTGCTTTAGGTGGCAGGCTTACAGAACGTACTTTGGGAAGGCCTCTCTGAAGAGGTGACCTTTGAATGTCAACCTCAGTGCAGAGAAAGCTGCCTGTAAGAATCAAGAGAAAGAGCATCCCAAGTAGAAGAAAATCAAAGATCAAGTCTTGAAACAAGCTGGTGAAGAGCAGAAGGACCAGAGTGGCTGAAATGTTACGAGTAAGCAGGAGCTTTTAAGTCAGAAGGAAAGGCTGGGCATTACAAGTAAAGAGGATAGGTTTTATTCTGGCTACATTGGAAATTGGCCTTAAGCAGGGAAGCAGGGGGATATGGTTTAAACTTTAGAAAGCTTACTTTAGCCAATATGTAGAAAATAAGGTAAGAAAGGGGCAGAAGTTACATTCAGGGCCCAGTGCAATCATTCAGGAAGGAGATTGTGTTGTGCATTACATCCCTTTCAAACACTGTCAGAGAGAGAACATCTAACTGGAAGAAATGAATATGATCTCCCTGAATTTTATGCTTTCCCAATGTCCACGCACAGGAAAGAGCCCAGGAGAAGGGAATTAGCTTATAAGCCAAATTTAGTATTTGCACCTTACTTCTGATTAACTTTACTGTAAGTTACCAGGCCTGGTGAGAGTCCACCTAATCTTGGCGAGACACCGAAATTACAAAGAATAAAACAACATTGAAATGTTACATGGAACGTGTCTGCTTGACATCCCCTCTCACTGTATCCTTTCAGGCATTTCCTTTTCACTCAATGGCCCTGTTGAACAGATTAATATATTCAATGCACAACATGATAACTGCAATTCTGAGATATGAGGCTGCCCACAGTTGTTTCCAGGAATACAACAAAAATGCCATGGAGAGACTGCCAAAGAGCCATTTCACACATAAATTCAAATTTTAAGTTTTCTTTGAAAAGTGGCTTTTGCCAAATGTAAGCACAGCAAGAAGGTGTGAGATATCTCTAGTGGAGATAAGGAAAAGAGTTTGGTTAAAAATAACTAGCATTATATATTATTTTATTATTTGTAAAGTACTTTCCTGTACAATGCCTCATATGATTCTCAAACTAACACTATGAAGTAGGATAAGAATAATAATAATCTCCAATATGGAGATGAATAAACAAGTTCAGGGAAGTTAGTGACTTAACCAAGAAAACTCAACCAGTAACTAGCCAACTGGGCCAGAACTTGAAACCAGTTCTTCTGACATTCAAGGTCATGCTAGTTCCATCACTCTCCACTGTTTGCATTGAGTGAAGGCTCTCTTGTCCAAGAAATCTGCATAGGACTCGAGTTAAGAGCATAAACTTTGAGGTCAGGAACAGCTCCATCGATTGATCTGTGCCCCAATTCTACTACTTGATTGGCATCTCTCTGTGACACAACAAATTTCACCTCAAAGTCTTTTTTTTGAGGATTAACACAATGTATGGAAAGAGTTCATCATGCTTTCTTAAGCAACAGCAATAACTCTATAAATGACAGTTTTAGAAATGGATGACCATCACAACTAAATGAAAAATATACTCTAATTGGCTTTAAAATACCACTGTAAAACCAAATTAGGGATCAGGTGACTCAGACAGGTACTACACCCTGCATAAAGCTTTCAAGGAAGATTTCCAGTCCATCCTCTATATCTCACTTATAATTAATAGAAGGCTGGGGATTTAAATGTAATGTATTAAATATAAAACAAGAAAAACAAAAAGGTCTCTCAGGAGCTTCAGTTTAATATTTCTATCCATCTGCATGTAAATGGGTGTTCAAAACAACTCACTTCCAATTAATCCCAAATAGTTTATCATTTTATAGTTGCAGAGATTCCACAATATGGCAGCAGTGTCTCATTGATATTTAGGATCGATTTATGTTGGAGGACAGACCAGATTCCTGGGCATCCTGGCAAAGAGGCTTGCCATACTCAGCATCCTGTCCTGGCTTTCCCCCAGGAGCTGTGGCCTCCCCCTGCTAGCATCCTTCAACCCCATGTTCTAAATCAAGCAGGACATACAGCTGGGATTGCATGTAGCAGCACTCCTTTATGATGTCATTCCTTGAGCCCAGCCAGTTCTGCTTGCAGCTGTAACAAATCTGTATGCTATCTCCTAAGTCCTAGGGAATGGCACCCTTTTGAGGTTCTAAAGCTCTGCTTGGACTGAGGCCACAAATGAGGCCAAAGCCATCAAAGAATTGTTCTTAGCCCAACACAAAAGTGCTAAATTTGATGAAAGATTCTGGCAACAAAGAAAGTCTCTTACAAAGCATTGCTTGGCACATGGCTATTAATTATCCTGCCAGGAAAAGCAGTTGCTGGTCCTCGGAAAGGATGTCTTTGAGAGACGTGGGAATGACTAGAGGGCTCCACTGTTTTTCAGAGGCTCTGAGATTATGCTACCATTTCTTAGCTGCATATGTCTTTTCATTTGCTTTTAATCATTGCAACATTTTTTAAAAACTAGCTCTAACTATGAATCCAAAAAAATACTTTATGTATTCTTTAACAATAGGAGATGCTGGATTCTATTTCCTTCTACTCATCTCTGCAACTGATATAAGCAATTTCCCAACAGCAGCCTCTGTACAGAGTCTGCCTTCTATCTATTCTAGACATCTGTGTACATTTCTCTGTGAGCCACATGATCCACCATTCCAAGATTGGCCTTGATGCCTTCTGTTGTTCCAATCCTAGTCCTTACAGTGTTTCTAGTTCTTAATTCATCTCACCCTTACTTCCCAAAACTATAGACCTCTATGACCAGTACTATTAACTTCCCTATTTGGCTCTTAAATATATATCTGATTTTGATGGATTTCCTATTCATTGCACTTGCTTTGTTTCCAAAATTCTCCATTTGGGGAGTCTTAGAGGAGCCAAGAATTGTCTCTACCAAGTCAGCTGATTTAGGAAAATTTGCTAACAACTCTCCTTTTTCATTCTGCAATTAGTTACTTAGCAGAGGGCCAGGCATAGGGAGAGATACTAAGGACATGGCGGTGAAAAAATAAACACGTTCCATACCCTTGGGAAGGAGCAGATGCTAAACAAGTAATCACACATATAACTAGAAAATGAAAGCTGTGATAAGTGCTAGGAAAAAAATATGGGGGTGGGAGGGAGTCAAGGAAGGTCCCTGAGGAAGCGATTGCCTTTGTCACAGGACCATAATCACTCTGTGTTTAATTGTGCTTTTTGATTAGTTATTGAAAGCAGAATGTTGTATTACTTTGGTTAATATTCAGCATGTGATCCAGATACTCTCTGCAGCTGTGCCCAGAGAGCTTGGTCTTATTTCTTTTGGAATTTCCTGTGGAGTAGAAGCATTCATTTCCCATGGCCATATTTGATGGATTAAAATAAGTGCTACTCATTTGTCAGCTCAGCTGTAATGTCAGAGGAAAATTCTCCATTCCATTTCTGGTATTCCCTGTGATCCTTGGCTATATCTACTTCATAGAGGAGAAAGGTGAGATCCTTTGTGTTTAAGTGATCTCACCCAAGGCCTCTGCAGGTTCATGATAGAGAAAGTTTCAGAAGACAGAGCTCGGGGTTATTAGTTCTTGAACACTGACTCAGTGTCTATAGTGAATGACCTGAATTCTCACATGCAGCCTGCTGACACTGGTAGAGGCTTATATCCTGCAGTGACCCATCCAAAGTACTTAAGAGGATGATGCATGAAAGAGAGAGACCATTTGGGGAAATCAAAAGCCAAGTTCCACCACCACTAAGGCAAGAACATTAGTCATTTCACCCAGAAGAATGAAGCCATTTCTGCCCTCCTAGATTCAGGGATAGAGTTCAGTAAAGTTCACTGTTAGTGTGAAGGAAAAAGAGAAACAAGACCCATTTCATACAATCATGACCAGGGGCACCCTACAAGATTTGTCATCCAAATCTTACAACAATCCTATAGGACGGGCATAGAATCTTGCCATGATGCAGAATTGGAGTCCCAGAGCCATTTATATGGTGGAAAGAGACATGGCCCATTCTATAGTCCATCTAGGTGAGAACCCAAAGCCCTTAAGCTTCCCACTACACCTAACCATGTTGAAAAAAATAGAGTATGAATTAAGAGTTAAGTTTGTTGTACGATATGTAACATTTTCCAGTAAATTTCCTTGATGAGTGTCTTTTTTTTGTATATAATGATTTATCAACAGAAAATTTTATTTTTAAAAAATCTGAATAATAGTTCAGAGAATGTAATTCAGAGAACAATAGTTCAAAGTTGAGGGCTCTGAAGTCCAATATACTTGGGTTTTCATTCTGTTGCTTCTGTTCACTGGCTTTACTATCTTCTTGACTTTATCTCACCTGTAAAGTCAGGCTAATAACAGTACACTCTGGGGCACCTGGGTGATTCAGTCAGTTTAGCATCTGACACTTGATGTTAGTAAGATCTAGCCCCATGTTGGGCTCTGCACTGAGCATGGAGCCTATCTGAGATTCTCTCTCTCTCTCTCTCTCTCTCTCTCTCTCTCTCATTCTCTCCCTCTGCCCTCTCTGCCTCAAAATAAATAAACTTAAAAACAAAAAAAACAGTACACCCCATTAGAAATTTTTCGAGTGTTGTATTGAATAATGCAGGCGAATTGCTTAATGTCTGACACATACTCAAAAAATGGTAGCTATCTTTTTATAATCTATATTCACATGAATGAAATTGTTTCCTGAAGCTGTGTTAAGTGACTGAAAAAGCTAAGCCAAATAAGCACACACCATTACATAATTTCAATAAAAGCTCAGATCTGCAGTACATATCCTATATACCATTGTTTAAGTCTCAACCTTCTAGAAAACCTAGCTCACACATCTTTGAAGCAAAACATAAGAATGACCATGTAGTAAAAAGATCACAGAATTCAGGATCCAAAGAGCAAGGTTCTAGTCCCAACTCCCCACCTGTGATTATATGATCTTAGACTTAATTCTTATGAACTGATGAATAATCCCATGTTTAACATAAAGAAAAGAGAATTCCCCTCCTCTACATAGCTTCAGTATCAAAGTAGGTCATGTCAAAGCATATAAAAGTCTAGTAAGTATGTTTTTTTAGTAAATAAAACAGAAAAATTCAAGAATTGTCTTAGTTGATCTGTTAGGGCCAATAGGACTAATACAATTAAAAGACATCAAAGCAAAGCAGTAAGTACAAAATTTTTTTGTTCATCTATGGACTATTCATTATCATCCAATGTTTGCTTAGATTATATAATGAACCATCAGATACCAGTTGAAATCAGAAAGCTGGGAAAATATCAGGTAGTGTTGCAGGTCATAGCTTCGCCAAAAGAAATTTATTGTTTGGAACTTGGATTTATTTTAATCCGAGGATATTTTAATTCAGGTCTTAGGCCAATCTGCCTCGATAATTTATAAGGATATTTTATCAAGTAGTATATTTAAAAAATTGAGTGGTTAGCAAATTCTAGATGCAAAAATCCCTAACAAGATCAATTATATTAAATTAAATATATTCCTTCAAAGAGTAAATACAAATTTTGTAGAGAAATAATTGAAGATTGGCATATAAACCTTGCTCATTATTTTAAAGGACAAATGTTTCTCTAACATCATTATATGAATTTAAGGTACTACTTAAGGACAACAGTGAAAGCAGTTTCATAAGATTTCAGCTTCAAATTTGGGTATAAAGAGACATGCATGACAAAACATTCAGTTTTTTAAGTCAATTTTTACTGAATAGATTAAAGCTAAACACTAAGATTATTTTAATTAACAGAATCAATGATATGCAAATCTTGGTAGACTATCACTTGAAACCAGTTCTATTCTTAATAGTACAAAAATAGATACAATGAAATACTTTTCTTCTAATTAAATGTTTTAAAAATACACTTAAGGAGAAGAGCAAAACAAACAGCTTAGTATCTACCCACCATCTTAAGCAAGTACCTTTCCCAAATGCCTCCTTTAGGGTTAAATAGGCAGTGTGTTTGTAATCCTTAGTCCTGGCTAAAGTTCTCTTCCCAAACTCTTTATTCTGCAAAGGAAACCATTATAGCAGCATCCATCTTTCCTTTCATATGGGAAGATTCCAGTTACATTTGAGGACAAGCTTTAAGGTCTTGATTCTAGACCAATAAATTCCAGGGATAAATAGACCAATAGTGTCCAGCTGCCTGTCAGCCCAACACAGCCTGACTGTAGCTCTGTCTCTGGGATGTACTCCACTCCACCTCCTTTCTCTCCTTCAGTTCTTTCCTACCCTGGCAGAACCCTTAGGGGTTTAATTCTCAGGGACCTTGGGGTCAATGAAAATCTCTCAAAATCACGTAGAAATCAGGAGAAAGTTCAAAATCAGCCAGCACTAGACACATTGGTTACCAAGTGGAGGTTCAAAGGTTACTTGTCAAAACCCAAAATTGAAAACCACTTTTGGAACACAATGGGACCATTCTTCAATAAACACTACACTTTCTAAAGCCTTATATATTCCTCCTTTATCTAGTCTAGAAAATAAAATTTCACCTACAAATGCTAAAAGAAGATAATACAGAAAATTCCATAGAAGAGCCCAAACCTTTCAAATCTTGCCACGTGAAATTTGTTTTATGTATAGCAGGTTTAGTTCCATATGAACTTAAATCATGTTCATTCTCCCAAATCAATTTTCACATTGTACATAAGGACAGAGAAAAAAACAATCTCTCCTCTACTGATCAATTTTTATGCTTCAAAAACAACAACAAAAACACAAAAAAACCCCACAGATATGATTATTCCCACCTCACAAAACATATCTAGGGGATTTATACACCCCAAAATGCCTTGACACCATATTTTTTAAGTTAAAAGGCTATGGGTTTTACTTGATCATAATCTTCAGCTTTATGAAGATTTATTTTATAGGAAGAAACCAGCTGTTTTATACCTTCGAGGACTGATAAAGAATTTAGGTTGAGATGAGAGGAATTTTATGAGCTGTAAATACAAATTGTTGGTAGAGGGGGCTTTTAAGATGCTTTAACAGGTTATTAAGGATTAGCTATCTGGGATGGTTTAAATATCTAATCATACACAGAGACAAAAAATGAGCTTTGGGGATTGCTTGCAGACCTATGATTCTGTAGAAATAGGCCATGACACAGGTGTCTTTCAAGATAAATATGTTTTCTATGTATTGAAGAAGGATTTAAAATGTTGAATTTGCATATATTGTGATTAAATCTCTACCTCCTAGCAGGCTCATAAAACTTTAAAAATATAAAATATTTTGTGTTCTCGTTAGTGATTACAATCTTCAGCAAAAATGTTTATAATCCTCTCACTGAAACTTACCGTCTTTGATATCTTTATTATGATTCCTATTGAGTGGTCCTTAATCAAAATGCATCAAAAGTTGTAGGCAAAAATGATAACCAAGCTGGCAAAGAACATCAAATATGTTCATGTGATTGGTGCATATTCCCCCACAATGGGGAATAATTATGCCAATTCTCAGACTCATGAGGCTACACTTTCCTGCAGCAATTTGTACCTAGAGTGGGTGATATGCATGAACAAAGCACACAAAAGTACACATCTAAATTGAGTATTCTGGAAAATAATCTCTGTGTTTGACTTGAGCCAAAATCAGACCAACTTACCTTAGCCAATGTACCAAGAACTTAGGGCCACGTGATTATATTGTTATTCATCTAGATAGAAACTTTTTAATATGTTTATAATAAAATGTAAGCGACTGTGTTTCTGAACAGAAGAGTCAACCCAAGTGAAGAATCAAAGGAGCAGATGGGCTTCTTAACTGCACTATTTGCATATCCTTATGGAATGGCAGAATCTTTCACGTTTGGTTCTTTCTACTTTAGAAAGTGATCATTCTGAACATGAGTCACAGCTCTATGACTTCTATTTTAGTATTACCTTGTGTAAGGCACTTGGCCAAGACCATTAATGTTTGGGGTCAGTCATGGAGAGAATTGTGAAGTAGGTTTATGTCATTGCCATTTTATGTGTCAAACGCTCTTTTTGTATTCCTTTTACTCTTTTACAAGATGCGCTGCGATCAAACTCACACATACTCAGTCTACTGGCCTGAACCTACAAATGAAATTCATTTCTTTTTCTCATTTCTTATCAGAATTCTGGGCTTTCCTGTTCCTAGACTCATCCATCAAGTTTTCAAACATAAATTTCATCTTGAATATTATTGAATATTATTATTTAGATATATAGAACAGCTAGATACATAGATGCGTGGATAGATCTCATTTTACTCCTTAAAATAACCTCACAGATATTATTATCTAAGTGATAAGGGAACTAAGGCCAAGATGGTTATCTAGTAGATTGTGGAGCCAAGAATAAAAGGCAACTCCCTCTTGTCTCAACCTCATGGCCTTACTACTCTTATAAAGTAAAGCATCTTTTTAGAGTAGTCCAGTGCTACAGGAACTAGTTTTAAGTGGAAATTTACTGCACTGAAGGGTATAAAACTAATAGTGAGTTAATGTGTTATCTCACTTATAATATGCGCACTTAGAATAATTTGGTAAATTAGACCTTTAAAACAAAGAAAAAAGAATTTCCAATTTTGAAATATCAAGCATTAATGTATACATTCATACATTCACTCAACAAACCTTCACTAAACACCTACAATGTGCCAGGCACTGTAGAAGGTACTAAAATTACAGCCTGTATAAAGACATTTCTACATCTCGAAAAATTTTGGTCAGGGGAGTTAGGCAATTAGACATCATTGATTACAGTGAAGTGGCAAATCATAAAAGACAGGTTTACACTGGCCACTAGGAACACAAAAGGAGTTTGGAAAAAACACTCTGTAAGGTTTCACATGTAATGTGACAAGTGGGCTGAGTTTTGTAGAATGAGGACGTTGATATTGCTGACTTTCAGGACTACGTGAAGAAATCCTATATGCACGAAGAAGTGTGAAACATGAGATGAGGCAAGAACTTCATCTCATTGTCAGAATGGCCCTGGACAATGTGCAAGGCACAAAGAGAAGGCTGAAAATAAAGGGACATAAGCTGAGCTTAAGAGTCTGCCCTTTATCTTGAATCCTACAAGAAGCCATCAAAGGATTATTAGCAAAAAAGTTCAGGTTAAGATTTTTGTTAGCAAAAGTTTACTCTAGCAGTAAGAAGAATTAGAAACAGGCCTTTGAAGAAGCATTTGGGGCAGGAAGGACTTGCCAGTGTTCCTACATCACATGGTAGAGGGCCAAGGCTTCCAAATGACCGTGACATATTAAAAGAAAAACTCATGTATAGTAACCAACCTTTTCAAAAAGTTTTCCATCATGTCTACTTAAACAGTGCTGTGTTAAGCATTTCCTACTCTAGTTAATGTACTGTATATTGTTTAAGAATTCTGCTTTCTAGTTTGTCTCAGTTAATGTTTTAGGTTTGGCACTTGTCTCGAAGGTTTATGAATGAGAACTTACTGTGGAAATTACGGAGACAGGTAGTAACAATCTCTGTATTTTGGTGAAAGCCTCATTTTAACAAAGGGAGAATTAGTAGCTACATGACAGCACTAGTTGAAAATGTAGCTCAAATTAAATTCAAGCAATATTGAAAATTATAGGATCCCTCACTTGCTTTTAGAGAAAAAGGTCAGTTCTCCAACTGTTGACAGGAAGAGAGAAAGGAGCTTGATATTTAAGGAAAATTGCCTACAGCTTTAAGGAACTATGGAGAAAACTGACAGTCTCAATGGTCTGTTTTATTTAATTCTAGCAACGGTTTGAAACTAATAGTTGAACATGTCAATTGGAAAATATAAAGAAAAAAGATGGGAAAGAAGCTAATCCTTTACAAGGTAATCAAAACACATAAATTCTCATCCCCAAATTGGAAAGCGTCAGAGGATGATGAGGCAAATAAACACATTGTCCTTAAAAATGAAAGTAACAAAAACTAGAAATGATGGAAAAGTAAAAGGGGGGGGGGCGCAAAGAGTATTTGTCTAAAAAGAGGAGGTAAGTGGAAAAATAGAATTTAACATTTAAAATAAAGATGATTATGTAAACATGTTTGGAAGACAAATGCAATGAGAAGATGGCTGAACCCATTAAAAAAATCACAAGAAAATATTTCTATCTTACAATTCAATGTAGCTTTTCAAATAAGTTATCAATTATGGACTTGCTAATGGAATTCCCCTGTCATCTTTGAATAAAATGTTAAAGATTTTTCATAGTCTTTACCTGTAAAGGAACAGACTATAATCATAAAAATATATGGATATGACATTCTTCAAACTAAGAAGGAAACATATCAAGCCAAAACCATTAATAAAGGTCATAGTGATGAACATCCTTCTAATATTAAAGTGGCTTACAAGGAAAATTCTAGCAATGCAATAGGATGTCCCTGATTCAAACACCATATTGTAGAAGATTCTTATTACAGATTACCCTCTGCAATCTATTTTCTATTACTTTTTCTCCTAATTAGCCTACTTTTCTTATTAAATATTTTTAACCTGAAAATATTTACAATATAGATTTTTTAATGAGCATTGGAATGCTAAAAGAAAATCTTTGGTATAATAATCACAAAATTAACTAATAAAGAAAGTAACTCAGAGTATGTTTCATTCTCTGTGGCCAACATTGGAAATCTTTTCCCTTTATTATACTCATTCTGAAGTAGGAATATATTTAACATAAAAAAGATATGCATGTAAGTATCTAATAGCCTTATTTCTGCAGAACACTGTCAATGACTGAAGCAGTGTGAGGATTGAAAGGTGTAAATAAATTCTTACAACTTCATACTCAGTGTGCTTTAAAACACGTCAGGGGAAGGCAAGAAGATTAGACTGGTGTATGTGGACTTCTTCAAGTTCCTCATAATTCCATGATTCCAACACCTAACTTACAAACTGAGTTAAAACAGCAAATCAGCAAACTTCACTAGTAAACAGGTATTAAAAACAACTGAATACTTAATGTAAGCTCCCTGTAGTTTTAAGTGTAGGAAGCTACTTTCCCCATTTGGAGACTCAGAGAAATAAACTATTATGGGAAAAAGTAGCTCATATTTACATGTCAGGAATTCTAGACTTTTACATTTATGTATACCCAATATCAATCTCCTTTGTTCATAACAGGAAGAGAAAATCACATCTAGGATTTTGTCCATCAAGTCCTACAAGAACAAAAAATAAAACAATATTCAAGCCTCAAGAGGATTTTCAGTGCCTGGTTATGTTATTCAAAAAGAAAGTTAAGCTTTAAAATCATTAATTTCATATAGGAGGTATAGAGAAATGCATACAATCAGATGTTCACCAGTTGTGAGTCCCATTAGCTATTGATTCATGCTTTATTTATTTCCATGTTTTCTCGAGAGAAGATGCAATTAGCCTCTCACCTGCTAATCAGATACATAGCTTCATACCCCTTAGCATTTCGATGGATATTGATTTATGAAACTCAGGTCAAATTGTCACCAAATATGAAAGTCTTCACTGACTTTTATAAACCAAGTTATTTTCAAGTAAGGAAAGCAGGCTAAATAGTCATTTAAAGCATGGATCATACTAAGGTTGCCAAGGTACCAACTTAAAATATTCCTAAGCTATTTATGCTTGCTCTTTCCTATGGTTATATGCTTCATCGCAAAGTACTACCTTATAAAAGCAAGCCATGGGTCAATGGACATGGTGGCAGATCCTACTCCTGATTTTGGCTGAGGTCATGATCTCTCAGTTCGTGAGATCGAGGCCCGAGTTGGGCTCCATGCTGATAGCACAGAGCCTGCTTGGGATTCTCTCACTCCTTCTCTCTCTGTCCCTCCCCTGCTCTCTCTCTCTCTCCCTCTCTCTCTCTCTCAACATAAATAAATAAACTTAACAAAATAAAAATAGGGACACCTGGGTGGCTCAGTGGGTTAAGCATCTCACTTCAGCTCAGGTCATGATCTCGCAGTCCATGGGTTTGAGACCCACATCAGGCTCTGTGCTGACAGCTCAGAGCCTGGAGCCTGCTTTGGATTCTGTGTCTCCCTTTCTCTCTGCCCCTCCCCTGCTCTCATTCTCTCTCTCTCTCTCTGTCTCTCTCTCTCTGTCTCTCTCTCTCTGTCTCTCTCAAAAATAAATAAACATTAAAAAATTAAAAAAATAAAAATAAAACAATATAGGGTTTTTATATCTTATAAAAGATCTCATAATAATAAAAGAACAATGCATATGCTCAGCATGGTAAAAGTAAGGCAGGATAGCCAGATAGGGAAGTTCAGATTTAGTCCACAGTAAAATCCATATCAGCTCACTGGAAATTCTGAATGAATGACCAACATCTACCATTCACAGATAAAATCAATCCCATCTGTTGTGCCTTCTGAATTATAACTGTTTGGATGCACCAATGCAATGATGTGTAGAATACTCTTCAGCATATAACTGGAATACATATGTTGAGAACAGACCTAATGAAGGCTTGAGAGTAGTTGTGGTACTTTGTATATGCTCCACCAAAATAAACAAGATGAGATAATTATAAATTTTCAGACATGTGATGGAACAAAGCCAGCTAGAATGCCTCAAATAAATACAAAATGACTCACAGGATAAAGAAGGGAATATTTCAAAGGAAAGATGACCACAATTTTTACTGATATCTTAATACATTTGGCTTTCAAAATCTACCCAGAAATTGAAAGGTGAATATAAACTTTACAATAATTTCTTATAGATCTTATCCTCAAATATTAATTACATTCTTTATGCTTTAGTATGTAGTAGCCTTAGTAAAGTATGTTTTTAAAAAAACTGTTGGGGGCGCCTGGGTGGCTCAGTCAGTTAAGTGGCCGACCTCGGCTCAGGTCATGATCTCGCGGTCTGTGAGTTCGAGCCCCGCGTCAGGCTCTGTGCTGACAGCTCAGAGCCTGGAGCCTGTTTCGGATTCTGTGTCTCCCTCTCTCTCTGCCCCTCCCCCATTCATGCTCTGTCTCTCTCTGTCTCAAAAATAAATAAATGTTAAAAAAATAAAAAATAAAAAAAAATATTAAAAAAAAAAACAAAACTGTTGGATGATCAAGAACCCTTTTTAAAAATAGAGGACTACTGGGATGCCTGGGTGGCTCAGTCCTCTAAGCATCCATCTCTTAATTTCTGCTCAAGTCATGATCTCGTGATTCGTAAATTCAAGCCCCATGTCTGGCTCTGTGCTGTCCGATTCTCTCTCTCCCTCTCTGCCACTCCCCTTCTCTCTCTCTCTCTCTCTCTCTCTGTCTCTCTTAATTAATTAATTAAATAATTAAATCTCAAAATAAATAAATAAACTTAAAACAAATAAAATAGGGGTGCCTGGGTGGCTCAGTCGGTTGAGCATCCAGCTCTTGACTTTGGTTCAGGTCATGATCTCATGGCTGGTGAGTTCAAGCTCTGCATTGGGCTCTCTGCTGACAGTGCAGAGCCTGCTTGGGATTCTCTCTCTCTCCTTCTCTCTGCCCCTCCTCTGCTCATGCTCTGTCTCTCTCAAAATCAATAAAATAAACATTTTTTAAAACTATCTTTAAAAAAATAAAACAGCACTACTGAAAGCAGTGGCATATTATTGTGGTTGTAGTAGGCAGAATGACAACCCTCTCCCCGCAATGTCTTCAGACTTGTGCGTATGTTATGCTGCCTGGCAACAGGGGCTTTGCAAATGTAATTAAGTTTACTAAGCTTCAATTAGGGAAAATATCCTGCATTATCTTGCGAGTCTAATCTAATCACATGAGCCCTTACAGGCAAAGAGCTTTCTCTGGCTCAAGGTAAAGAGATGAAGCAGAAGAAAAAGTTAGATTCAAAGTGTGAGAGAAACACCTTCTCATTGTTGGAGTGGGGGTAGATGGCAAGCAGAGAAGGAAACCAGGCATCCTCTCAAAACAAAGATGGTCTCTGACCATTAGGAAAGTCAAGATCTCTGTCCTACAACCACATGGAATTGAATACAGCTAACTCCTGAGTGAGGCAGATTCTTCCACAGAACCTGCAGAAGAGTGCTCAACCCAGATGATACTTTGATTTCCAGTCTTGTGACATCCTGAACAAAGGACCCAACTGAGCCATGCTCTGCATGGAGTTCTGACCCATGCATGGAGTCATGAGGTAATAAATGAATGCTGTTTCAAGCCACCAAAATTGTGATAATTTATTACAACAGCAATAGAAAACTAATTCAGAAACTCTGGCTCTGGACTCAGACCCTCTACGTTCAAATCCCAGCCCGACCACAAAGACATAATTTCAGAGAAAGTTTACTAATTGACCTCTACAAGTTTTCCAATCAGTTTTGCAAGTGATCAACCACTACAGCTAAGCATAATCTTAAGAAAGTTCTGTCTCCATTCCAAGGCTCTGTATTTTGACTTGGAAAGTTGATTTAATAAAAACAATACCTTCTGCATAACTTTGTTGGGGGATATCAGGCAGATACTGCAAGTAACATATTTAGCTTAGTGGTTGGTATATAGTATGGGCTCAACAAATATTAGCTATTGCTATTTAAATATCAAATACATTTGCTGACATATTTAGCTAGATGTGTATTTGTCTACAAATTTACATTGAAATATATCAACAATAAGTGGATTGATGGATAGAGTGTTGGATAAATAGATAGATACATAAATGACAGAGCATGTATAAAATGGAGCTGGTGGATATATGGATGCTCATAGTGAAATCCCTTTCAAGTTTTTGATAATTTTTATTATGAAAATATCGGAACAGGGGTTCCTGGGTGGCTCATTCTCTCTCTCCCTCTCTCTCTGCCCCTCCCCCCCACTCATGCACTCTCTCTCTCTCTCTCTCTCAAAATAAGTAAATAAACATTTAAAAAATATATTGGAAAAAAACAAAATTCATGCCAGCAGGCTTTCACTAAGAAAACACCTTATGTTAGGGTAAAACAGTTATTATTAGAAAATTACAAATTTTGAAAATAAATCTTGCTTTTAGCCCTTGCTATTTCTCTCTGGCCTGTCACTGAGATGCTAAGGGAATCAAACTATATAAGGAATGAAAATTCTCAGTGCAAAATGAAACTATTATATGGTATATTTTTATTATACAATTAATAATTCTTCACAAAGTAGTACATTGGTATGTTTTAAAATAGACTCATTCAATCAAATTAAAGGATTCCACCACACTGGTAAAGAACTGTAACATAAATTTAATGACAGCTCCCTTGCTAATCCATGCTCCCTACCTGTCACTGCATTATCATTGCTGCTCAGTATTGCTTTCATTAATTCCTCACTGACTCCCTCCTACATTGACATCCACATCCTCTAGTTGATTAATTAGCATATGAGGTTGCTTTGAATCTTGGATCACTGTAAATGCTGAATTATTAAAGAAAGATTAATACAGTTACTACACAGATTGACTTTAAACTTCACCAAATGTATTATAAACCTCATTTTTATCCAGATATCAAAATGTTTAGTAATCCTTCTTTTAATAATTAGCTATTTGTAACCAAGGATTTTAATCTATACTTATTATAGATGGTTGAGTCAAGGATTCTGAATTTACAAATATCTTACCATGACCCCTACCCCTCAAGTCTAGAATACATGTAAAATTTCTATGATTTAGCAGTTGCATTTCATATGAGGATTCTTACATAAACTGTCAAAATTTTACTTTGATATTTTACTAAATCTGAAGTAATTTTGAAATTTAGTACCTAAAAATTTGGAGTCTAGCTCTTATATGCAGGTCCAAAGCATACTAAAAATGGAAGTTAGGAAAATGTTTATAGGTCTTAATAATCAAATGATAATTACAAAATTCAGTCTTTATAATGCATGTTCTGGATGCTATAAGAATTAATAAACAAATGAGTAGAATACCAAGACTGCACAAGCAAGTCAATATGAAGAGGTGTAAGCACTGGTTTTGATTTGCACCTGGTTCCCGTCAATAACCCTTAGAATAATACTCAACAGACCTAGTTCTAGCAAGAAAAAAAGTCTGTGTACTCTTTTCAAACTACATGGGGAGAAAGCTAATTTAAATTGACATTTTTCTAACTCATTTATAATAAATTACTTGCTCTCCCAGATGAGTGGGAAAATGATATTTCTAGTGTTTATATTACAGTGATTATGACTGATTATTCATTAGATTTTCTTTAAAATATGCATTCCCACAATCAGCTAAAATGTAAAGAAAAATTTTTAACCCCAAGGACAATATATTTCATCATAATTAAAGAAGTGCTGAGGAAACCCATTGATTCTACAAGGTTCAAGTTGATCATAATGCACAGAAATAGCCTAGCTACTAAAACTGAATGTGGATGCTCCAAAATGTTTCAAATTGTTCCCAGTAACAACTACATTCCACTTGCACAGAGATCATTAAGACCAAGTCAGTAATCATTCTGTATGTTGAAAGATGGCACATACAAGCCAAGTGAATCAGCTGTATTTCCTGGCTCAGCAGTGCTAATTAGGTGAGTAGGAAATAAGTAAGGAGGGGAGGGGGCGAAGTAGAGTCCAAAGAAGGTACTGACCCCAGCAACACCTTTAGCCAGTGAGTTAGGAAAAGGCTCATGGAATAAACATACCAGTGACCTCTTGGACTCTTCAGTCACATTTTCACATGAACAATATCAAAATTAACATCAGAGCCAGATGTATTTGAATTTTAATTCATCTTCCTGCATTTGAACTAGATGATATCTTAATTCCTCTCTGTATCAGTGCAATGGCCCAATCAAAATGGATAAATGAGGATCCTTTAATGAAGGAATGAGGAGCTATTTATAAAGGTGTGGGAAAAGTTAAGGAAATCCACAAGGGATGGTGAATCAACCCGGAGTTGGCAATAGCAGAAAGTGTACTATCCCTAGTCGTGAAAAGACAAATGAAGGCACAGTATCAGGGAAAGCTGCCCCTTTAGGGGGAGAAGCAGTTGGTGAAGAAGCACAGCTATTGCCAATTTAAGGCCCAGCAGGGAGGCAGGGACTTCTGGTCTTCTCCTTCTGGATTCGTGCTAGCTCCTCCAATTGGCTGAACCCTACAGGAATACAGAGGGCAAGGAATGTAGACCATTGAATACACCTCTAGAGCACAAAGAAGGTGGGGGAAAAGGATCTGGAAAGGCAAAGAATATCCTATATGTTCTACACCACCCAACACAATTCATTATTTTAAACAGTAGAAAAAAAAGAGATGAGCAAAACTAGTGAGCAGGAATAAAAACATGACAGAACTGTCTACAGCTCTCCACCAGTGGCTGAATCAAGTGGCTCAATAATTCCACAAATGTAAACTAAGCCAAGTCAGCCCTCTTTCAAAGTGGTAAAATATTGAAGTGATAAAAGCTACTGTTCCTCATCTGAGTGGAAAGCACTCAGGTTTTTCCCATTAAGTGCGATACTAGCTATAAGATTTTCTTGTATGCACTTTAACTGATTGAGGGTATTCCTTTTGTTCCTAACTTGTTAAAACTTTTCATCATGAATTCTCATTCCTTTTATTTTTTTTTTTTTGCATCTGTTGAAAACATTAGATCATTTTCCTCTGTTAATGTATTGATATGGTGAGTTACATTGCTTTCTTTTCAAATAATAAACCTACCTTGCATTCCAGGGAAAAAACCCAGTTGGTCAGGATATATTATCTTTTTTACATTTTGTTAAATTCTATTTGTCAACATTTGATAATGATTTTTTTAGTCTATACTGATGAAAGATATTGATCTATAGCTTTCTTATAATGTATTTTGTTTTGAATACATTCTTTGAATTTGCTTTGAATAATACTGGTCTCATAAAGTGATTTGGGAAACATTCCATCCTCTTCTATTTTTCATTAGAATTTTTTGTAGAAGTGATATTATTTCTTCCCAAATGTTTTATAGCATCTACCAGTGAAGGTATTTGGATCTGAAGTTTTTTGATAGGAAGATCGTTTTAGATATAAGTTCAATTTCTTTAATAAATTGCAGGCTATTCATATTATCAATTTATTTTAATTTTTTTAAAAATCACATACAATTCACCATTTTGAAGAGTACAATTCAATAGTTTTTAGTATACTTACAGAATGTAAAATTGTACCTACTATTCTAATTTTAGGATGTTCTATCACACCAAAAAGTAATTCCATACAATAGCTGTCACTTCCTATTCCTCCTTCCCCTCAGTCCATGGCAACTGCTTATCTATTTTTGTCTCTATAGAATTACATATTCTGCACCTTTTTTTATAAATGGAATCATATAATATATGACCTTCTTGGGCTTGGCTTCTTTCAATTAGCATAATGTGTTCATGGTTTATTCACATTGTAGCATGTATCAGTATTTCATTTTTATTAACAAATCATGTATTATATGGATATGCCACATTTAATTTATCCATGCATCAGTTGATGACCTTTTGAGTTGATTCCACTTTTTGCTTAATATGAATAATGCTGGGGCATCTGGGTAGCCCAGTCAGTTGGGCACCCAACTCTTGATTTGGGCTCAGGTCATGATCTCAGTTTGTAGGATTGAGTGCTGACAGCACAGAGTCTGCTTGGGATTCTCTCTCTCCCTCTCTCTCTCTCTGCCCCTCCCCTGCCTATGTGCACACACACACTCGCTATCTCTATCTCAAAATAAATAAACATTTTAAAAATATAATGCTGCTATGAACATTCGTGTACAAGTTTTTGTATGGACATATGTTTTCAAATCCTCTTGGGTATACAGCTAGGACTGGAATTGTTAGGTTATATGGTAACTCTGTGTTTAACCAGCTGAGGAAGTCCCACACTCTTTTCCAAAGTTGCTACATTTTATATTTTCACCCAGAACGAATGAGGGTTCTGATTTCTCCACATCCTTGTCAATACATGCTACTGTCCATCTTCTTTATTATAGCCATCCTTCTAGATGTTCAGTGATTATCTCACTGTGGTTTTGATTTGCATTTCCCTAATGACTAACAATGTTGAGCATCTTTTGATGTGCCTTATTGGCTATTTGCATGTCTTTTTTGGAGAAATGTCTATTCAGATTCTTGGCCCATTTTTTAAAATTGAGTTCCTTTTTATTATTGAGTTTATGAGTTCTTTATGTATCATGAATGAATACCAGTCCCTTATCAGATATACAATTTGAAAATATTTATTTCAATATGTAGGTTGTCCTTTCATCTTTCTTATTACTGTTATAACTTAGTTTTTACTATATTTATTTTATTTTGTGTCATTGATTTTTCTGCTTCTTTGCATGACTTTTGATGATTTCACTGAATTCCCTGAGTCTTAGGTCTTTCTACAGTTCCCTCTTGGAGCAGGAGCTATCCCCAGTTCTATATGACCTCTGGGATTATTTCACAATCCACTTTCCAGTAGTTCTTTCCCCACATATGCACAGTGTATTCGACCAAAAATTGAAAAATTCTAGTTTTCATATATCCAAAACAATATGGGAAGTTCCATCCTCTTTCATATTTTGCTCTGCAAATTACAGCATCCCTGGCCTCCCCACACACTAGACTCTTGTCTCCTCTAATAAAAGAGATTATTGGATTCTTTTAGATTCTCTCTCCCTGCCCACTAGCCTGGAAACTATCTCCAGGGAGTCATCTGGGACAGTGGCAGAACTCACCTTACTTGTTTTCCTTCTCTCAAGGACCATTACCCTGTGGCCTGGATATAGTTAAGATAAAAGAAAATCAAGAGTTTGGAAATCGAGTTTAGAAAGTCAGAAATCATAAATTCCCTTCTAAGGAATTTATCGCTGTTGTTTTTAAATTGTTTTTGTGCTGTTTTTTTTCCAAAAAGGGATACAATCAGTTATGTAATTAAAAGAATCACCAAATAACAGTGTGAAAGAAGGTTTACAGGACAAAAATTATAATGGGGACCTGAAATGGGGTGGAAATTTTTGACAAGGTGGAAAACTGCATTTATAAATCACTCTAGAAATAAATTGCTCTGATGGGTATACCATTAAATCTGAAGAATGGCACAAAGGAAAGATTCCATGATGATGTTAGATTTATAACCTAAGAAAGTCAGTGATAATGATTCTAGGGAAAAGATTAAAGAATGCAAAAGAAGAAGTTATTTTTTTTAATGGGGGAGGAAGCTAAATAGTTAAAATCTAGATTATACACATTACATGTGATATACAACTAAATGTATTAAGACCTCAAAATATTTCTCTTTCTTTTTAATGTTTAGAGAGAGAGAGGAGGTGTGTGTTCACATGAGTATGGGAGGGGCAGAGAGAGAGAGGGAGAGAGAGAATCCCAAGCAGGCTCCACTCTCAGCCCCTGGAGCCTGATGTTGGGCTTGATCTCACAATCACAAGATCACAAGTAGAGCTGAAATCAAGAGTCAGTCACACAACTGACTGAGCCACCCAGGCGCCCCAAGACCTCAAAATATATCTTGTTGATATTTGTAGGCATTATATTTTACTTCATAATCCTGTATTAATAAGTGGAAAGATGTTAGAAATTGGTAAACAAGTGATTTTTTTCATCCTTTATAAACTTTATCCAAATCCTCATTCATTAGTAATTCCCTTATCATAATAATTACCCAATTTTTGGACATCCTGTCTAAATTGCAACACAATTCAACTTTGGATACAGCAAATGTCTGCTTTGAAACCAGTGTGGATGAACTTTCATCTACCTTGAGTTCATCTGTGAGGTTTTGGCAGAAGAGTCAAGATGCCTAAAGACAGTGTTAGAATCTTTAAACAAACTAAATTAAAAGATGACTCTCACTTAAGCATATATTTAGAACAATGTTGAGACAATTTTAAAATAAAATCTTCTCTTCTGTACTTTTCAAAAGTACATCTTTTTCCAAAGATGTTTTGGACAAAAACAAAATAAGAAAAGAAAGAGCATGTGCTAGGGGATGGATAATTCCCCACACTGCAATATCTTTTTTTCTCCAAATGCAACTAGCATGGTAAGTTAGTTCCTGTTTCAGAAGAAGACTGTAATTCATCAAAATTGCCCTAATCTAAGTTTTTGTCCCTTATCAAAAGAAAGTGAGTTCAACTTACACTGAGACCAGAGTGCCAAAACTTTTTCCTAATTAATCAACTGCTCATTTCTGGCTGCAAGACTCCTTTAGAGATTTTTACCATGTCTAAGGCCCATGGAGGCATCATCTACAGATCATGATCTCTTAAACAAATGATGAGAATTTCAGCAACACTGCATTACAGACTTCCAACGGTGAATTTTCTATTTGACTGGATTTTATTCCCCCAAGAATTCCTACTAGCTGGCAAAATATGAACATTTGTTCAGTTATAAATGACTTCCTGACTTCATTCATTACTGTAGAAATATCTATCCAGATTTGCCTTCAGGAATAAAAATTATTAACTAGATATTTTCTGTTTTAAAATATGTATAAAATTCAATAACTTAAGATCAAATAACCTATAGAAATTTATCTTTTGGTCTATTATCTTCCATGTCAAAAAAAACTTCAAGATCTGGCTATCAGGTATCATACAAATTAAGAAAAGTGTAATGGAATGATTTGTAAACCAGCATTTCATATTGATCGATCTTTGTTTAAGAAGGATTTGTATCTAAACTCAGAGGTTCAAGTGTCTCTTAATTTTCACTTAGTTGAGATGACTAATAATATTATTTTCTCTGTGAAAGTTCTTCAACAATTGAATGTCAGTCACTAAGCACCACATGTAAATTTGGTTACCATTTTGGGCACTCTAATGGAAGGCTAAAAATTATGAAATGGTCCAGTGGGGGAGGGGAGAAATGAGACCCACAAATAAAAGAAATAGATTCTGGTTCTGCTTCTAGACAGACATAAGCAAACATTTTAACTTCTTTGTAATTCATTTTTTGATAAAATGGGAATTCATTCATCCAACAACGTACCTCGTGCAAGTAATTGGGCTAGACAGCCGTGACATAGTGATGAACCAATCAGACATAGTTCTTGCCTTAAACAGAATAGTAGGGATGAATAACTAAAACAAACAATCATAATAAAATTTTTAAAACAGGAAGAAAATAAAAATGAAAAAAGAGTGTCAGAGATGAAAGGAGATGAGTATTACAAAAGTGTGAAACAGTGAGGATTGAGTCATATTTATCCTGCTTTTCTCAAAAGTGTGTTGTGATGTGCAATATGTTTAAACAAAACTCGTCATACAAATGGAAAGCTGCCTATTATTATCTCCAAAGGTGATTAAAATGTACCTGGGCAATTGTTAGAGTCACCTGACAGGTTTACTCATTATCCACTTAAATTGATAAAATTAAAGCATAATGAATGGCCTGTAATAGATATTAAGTGATTACTTGTTGATAAAGTATTGATTTTCCAAAGATATAGTTATATTGTGTTTCTACTTATACCACGGAAGCACATGATTAATACAGACACACATATAAAGGAAGGTACGATATCTGTGTTGTCTGAAACAAGAATAATACAGTTCTACTGAACATAAGTTATTTCAAATATGATGCTGGAATTCCACAAAAATAGACATAAGGTTATCTTTGTGATGACTTGAGAGTGATCAAATGTCTAAGTTCAGTGTTGGAAGATGTCCTGATGTAACACTGCACATATTTACAATAATGTTGCCAGCCCTAATCTATTCATAGACCTAGCAAGGAAGAGAGAGCATTGTTATTCTCCATTAATAGATCAATCAAACATATTGATTAGTTATATATTATACACACTCAGTAGATTTTTCAACACACTAAGATTTTAAACTCTTTTAAAGCAGTATCAGTCTTTCTAGAAACATCTATTCACAGATAATTAATTGATATAATTATACTCATCTTACAATACAGTAAGTTTCTCAATGCCTACTCTTAATATTAAATGTGATATGCATTTGTAAGTAATAAAAATCACATTTGCTTTAAATGTTCTAAAATTCAGATTCGGGGCGCCTGGGTGGCTCAAGTCTCTAAATGAAAACCTCTCAAGAAGATTCTACTAAAACAGAGTTGGAAACATACAGACAACTCTACCTAGAAGAATTAAAAGCTAGAAAGTCATTGAGAAATAAGCTGAACAGGACTAATGAGAGACTGTCAGAGAGCAATACTAAACTTCTGGTGGAAAGCCAGCAGAACCAAACTTTTCTCAGCACTCTTACTATGAGGCCAGGCCTGGAACCACTTATGTTGGACATTTTGAAAATAATTTAGTGCTCAATAGAAATCTTACTCCAAGAGGAAACTTAGTGATTCCTACTTCAAACCCACAGCCTTCAAATGACTACAGGAAGACTTACTTGATGAAGCTGCTACTGAATTTGAATAAGGATCCTGTAGAACTCCTTTAGTATCTACTGATAATTCAATTCTAAATCAAGATCTAGTATGGAAAGCGTCATATTCCGGGCACCTAAAATTCCGACTTGGGCCACCTGCGTGGCTCAGTTGGGTAAGCCTCCGACCTCAGCTCAGGTCATGATCTTACGGTTCGTGGGTTCAAGCCCCATGTTGGGCTCTGTGCTGACAGCTCAGAGCCTCAAGCCTGCTTCAGATTCTGTGCCTTCCTCTCTCTCTCTGCCCCTCCCTTGCTCACACTCTGTCAATCTCTCTCTTGAAAAATAAGTAAGCATTAAAAAATGTTTTTTAATAAATAAATAAATAAATAAAGTAAAATTCAGATTCATACTAGAGTTCTCCTCAGTCTGATCAACCAGGTTTCATGTGATTATCACATGAATCACAAAAAGGAATGACTTTAGTAAACTCATTCATACCAATACCAATAAATACAAAATAAATACAAAATATTTTCCTTGAAATAAATACAAAATATTTTCCTATTCACAATCTTAAATATTATATAGCCCAAGTCACTAAAGCCAAGATTTTACTGATTCTTGTGACCTAGGGTTACAAATACCTGTTCTCCTTAGATTCCTTATCCACAGTTACAAAGCAAATGGGAATAAATCCAGGACCAAACAGATGGAGAATAGCTGGGTTCATTAGGCAACACTCCAAGTGTTTGTTTCTGGCAAAAAATGTAAGATAAAAAAATATGCCACTGAATTTCTAACCATTATGCACTCACCACTATGTGTGAATGTGATAATGATGGTAGTTAAATTAATGTGTCCCTCTTTGCTATAGGGCAGGTCTGTGTTATTTCAATCATACATTCAAACATTTACTGTATGTAGACTCAATGTCTAACTTTCTTAATATTAATGTCCTTAAGTCCTTTCTAGGGAAAATAAGAGAGGTTTAAAAAATAGCTAGATAGGGGTGCGTGGGTGGCTTAGCCAGTTAAGCGTCTTACTCTTGGTTTCAGCTCAGGTCATGATCTCACTGTTCATAAATTCAAACCCCACATGGGGCCCTGCACTGACAGCGCAGAGTCTGCTTGGGATTCTCTCTCTCTGCCTTTCTCTCCGCCCTTCCCCTGCTCACACTGTCTCTGTCTCTGAGCTAAGTGAAACAGCATCTTGAGGGCTAAAGAAAAAAGAAAAGAAAAGCCCTTGCCAGTCAGTTAAGCATCCGACTCTTGATCTCTGCTCAGGTCATGATCTCACAGTTCATGGGATTGAGCCCCGTGTGCAGCTGTCTGCTATCAGCGCAGAACCTACTTGGAACAACTACACTACACTCTCCCAATCCACTGCAATTTTCTCTCCTCTTTCCTCCTCAATCAGATTTGCAGTAATAGCCTACTCTAGCTGTCTTCCTTTTTGGTCGTTGTTGCGCATTTCATTGCATTCGGTTTCTTCTGAAAATGCCTTTGTGAAGGCCACCAGTGACCACCTAATTGCTAAATCTAACAGATACTTTTAAGGCTTTTCTTTTTTTAATTTTAAATCTTTTTTAAATATTATTTATTTATTTTGAGGTGGAAGAGGCAAACAGAGAGAGAGAGAGAGAGAGAGAGAGAGAGAGAGAGTGTTCCAAGTAGGTTCTGCGCTGATAGCAGACAGCTGCACACGGGGCTCAATCCCATGAACTGTGAGATCATGACCTGAGCAGAGATCAAGAGTCGGATGCTTAACTGACTGGCAAGGGCTTTTCTTTTCTTTTTTCTTTAGCCCTCAAGATGCTGTTTCACTTAGCTCTATCCTACTTCACTGACCATTCCTTTTAAGTTTCCAGCAGTAGGTGTTTTCCCTTTTTGTCTTATAAATACTAATTCCTCGAGGATTCTATCCTTGATTCTTTTTACATTCTGTGCACACCTACTGGGAAGTCTTATGTAATCTTCCAGTTTTATCTACCACCTATATAATAAATACTTTTTTACAACTGCATCTGTGTTCCTGGCTTCTTCGCCAAGTCCCAGGATCCTATGTGCAGCTATACATGATCTATAGAATATACTTTATTTGTCATAACCAAATTCTTCATCAGAAAAAGAAAAATGGACTAATCATATTTCTGGAAAAAAAGATGGCTTAAGAAATTATGTCATAATCACATCCATTAAAAATAGCAGGATTATAATTAATGTTTTGTCCCAATGCACTGTTTGCACATGCATCTTTACACTAAAACATTGCTGTACAGATCATTTCCATTTCTGAATGAAGAAAGCTTTACAGTCATTATGACCTTTGGGAGGAAAATAAGACATAAAGAAGACAAAAAGCCAACTTAAATCCTCTTGCTCAATTCACATTTCCATAAACAAATATTCATCACCATGGAATACTTTCAACTCCAGCCTAGCAAGGAGCAGGACACCAATACCTCTGATTTAACCTCGACATTAGCAGTTCACATTTATTTTAATAGCACCAAAATGAAAATACAGTGTTAAGTTCATTTCCTGAAGAGAAAAATCTAATTCATCAAGATTCTGAGCATTACTAGAAGCCCACTATGCATATGTAGTGGCTTCTTAGAATGTGTTGTCCTTAATCAACAGTCATCCATGCTATGCCCTCACAGGGACTTACTTATTACTGGTATGGACATAAACAGAATCCTGCTAATTCCATTTTCAAAAGCAATGTTTATTTTAGAAGGATTGCATATCTGGAATATTTCTTGACATGAGAGCACAGCAACCATTTGAATTCTTTGCTGTTGCATTTTGGCTTTGCCAAGGGAAATAATCCACTGTTCAATCATTTACCTGCCTTACAAAACACTGCAAAAAGCTCTACCACTGCTTATTCTCACTCTCATTATCATAAGTCTAAAATATCTCTTTATACATAAGTGCGAATTACCAATACCAATTGGAAGAAGAGCATGACAATATCTATACACATGAAGTTATGAAATTACATTTTAAGGGCACTTGTTTCAGAATTATTTGGGTGCCTGTTTAAAAACAAAACAAAATAAACAAACCAAAAACAGATTTCTGGACCCCCCAGAAAGTCCACTGAATCAGATATTTTCAGTAGAGCAAGTTTAATAGACTTTCAACGTGATCCTTATAAACATTAAAACTTGACAACACACATTTTTATTGCTTTTACTGAGTTGACCAATACTTTGAACTTTGAACGAGAAATCAGAAAGAGGGATTGAAAACAGAGGAGGTTGTCAAAGATACTTTTTTTTTTAAAGGGGGGATCTTATTTAGAAAATGTTCAAGGAGATGCATGCCAGGGCTACTCACCTGAGAAAATGCCAAAGCAATGAAGGCATTCTAGCATGACGTTTTAGAGACCTCAGGGACCTAATAAATCAATCACATTATTTACTGTCTACATCTTTAAGATCAGCTTGACTACCTTTGCTCTCTTTAGAGTTAAAATAACCAACTCACTTCACTTATTTCTGCCATACAAAAAGCCGTCGCTCCAAGCATCCAAGTTGGCCCAGATATAATAATAAGGCCAAGCCTTGGAAAGGAAATGAAAAAGAATAAAACATGAACCAAAATTTTACCTCTTTCTCAAAGGAAACTGTGAATTATGGTTAGAAATAAGCTGATGAAACTGTAAGTGATGCTCTGCTTTAAAAACAGCAGCAAGCGAAATACAATTTGGCAACCAGGAGGAAGAACACAAAATTCTCTTAAAAAAGAGATCACGATTGAGGGTGAAATTGTCGTATGTGGACAAGAATTTTTGTGTGAATTTAGTTCAGCTCTAGCTGCTATTCCACATCCATAAATACTACCCTTATTCAGGCTTTCTATCTTTTTCTCTAAATGCGTTTTCTGGTAGCAGCTAATATAACTCTTCTCCAGCACCAAGGAGGAGATGTCTAAGCAGAAATATGGTAAAGCTATCTTTTAAACTACCAAAATGATTTTGACTTTGGAAATAGGACAATTTTGCCTTAGAATTTTTTTTTTTTAATTTCAGAAGAAACCCATGACTCTTCAGTTGTTAGGCTTCATTTTTCTTTTAAACCTGCTAAATAATTAATAAAGTATCATAGAAGAAAAACTAATAGCAACCCATATTTGAGCCATAGATTCCCCATAATGAAAACTAAGCCAATATCTTCCCTAACTACTTCACAGGGTTGACATCTCTGTATGTTCTGAATGGCAATATGTGTATCAGTTACCTACTCTTGTATAACAAGCCACCCTACTACAATTTAGTACCTAAACCAAAACCATATATTAGCCTAGTATTCTGCCTCGACTGGGTTTAGCTGAGGGGTCTTCTAATGGTGTCTGGTATGGTCATTCTTGAGAAGGATATTTTGTACCTGGCTAGTTTACAATGGTCTCACTCACAGGCTGGTGTTTTGCTGAGACTTTTGTTCTGGGCACTTCTGTTCTTTCTATGGGACTTTTCCAGCATATCCCAAGAGAGTAAGGCACGATGTGCATGCATCTATCAAGCCTATGCCTGCATTACCCATAATAAACCCATAATAAACTGGGTTTATTAAAAGCCGGTTGGCCAAAATAAGTCACATGGTCAAGCCTAGCATCACTGTGGGAGGACACTGAACAGGATGTAGATGCCAAGGACATGAATCATCAGGGACCATTATTATCACAATCTATCAAAAGTGTATTATAATTATTTTGTAAACTGTAAAGAATCATACAAATATAAAAACTATAATATTAAAAGCAGTGAAATAGTAAAATGGATAATGAAAATAGTAAAATTTAACTACACTAGTAAATTTAATATAAGCCTATCAATGCCTTCCCCCCATCTTTGACCACTGACCTTGTTTGCTACCATTCAGTAAATGTGATTGATTTAAATTTCACTTTTAAAAAAATGTCCTTTCAAGTACATGTCAGTGGAGATACATTTGGTATACACATCTGCTCAAGAGTAAATGGGACAACCAAAAGGCAGGCAGATAGAAAAGAATACCTGACACTTAGTCGGCAAAAAAAAAGGGGGGGGGGGTTAGACAAATGAATAATCATAAACTCAGTGAAATAAAGATTAGAAGTAGAGATATGTAATTTACCACTTTTTAAATGATTGTCTTGGACTCAGAAAGATGGGGGCTTGGGGGGTGGAATGAGAGATTGTCTGTCTCCTCCAGAACACTATTCAATGTCATTCCAAAAAATGAAAAACTATACTTATGCTTTAAAAGAAGTGAAAGGGAAAAAATAATTTGTTTCTTCTGTTAGCTCCCCTCAGTAGTTAGTAATTGTCACTGAGGGAAAGACCTTTCTTGTGTCTAACTTAGGCTTTTCATGCTAAAATTTGAGCTTATTATCTTTGTTTCTGTCCTTGGGCAACCTGCATGAATAACACCAGTTACCTCCTTTCCACAATCACATAACCCCTCTACACTTGAGGGCTGTTCTTATGACCTCTCTTACTTTTCTCTTCCTTGCAGTTTTCTAAACTGTTTCTCAAAATGTTTTATTTTCAAGCCTTTGAACCACTTTCACTACACTTCTAAATCCTCTCAAAAATGTCAACAGTCATCTCTAGGAAGTAAGGCTCCTTAATCTTAGGTTTTGATTAACCAGACACAGCTATAATGCAGTTAAACTTTCCAACATTAGATTGTCTTGAGGATTTAAAAAATTGATAAATTTACTTAGAATGAGCTTAAAATAACTAGTATAAAATATGGTTAGCAAGTACCACTTACAGTAGCAGTAACAGTAGTCATTAGGCACATTAGTTTTAAACATCCTCATGCACTGGCATTTTACTAACTGTTCTATATTCTTGACTAATGTTAGCTTCTCAGACATTATGACTACTAAATCTTCATCTTTACTCAAGCAGAGTCAATGATTTCCATTTAAGGATTCCATTTCTTAAAATTTATTCAACTTTCAAGGTTATTCAGACTTTGAATCTATCCTCTCACTTTCAAAGCAATGTTTCCATGTTTGGGTAACGTTGTAACGAGTACTTATTTATTATAGTGGATTGAATAACCCGTGATGTCTTTAGAAGGGGCTGGAAGAAGGGCAATACTCCTTAGGGAGAATTACTAGGTACCAGAGTAGGAAATAGTTGTGTGCTTTCAAGGATTATCCGATGGAATTCCAATAACAATAATAATAATAATAATAATAATAACAATTCACAAATAATGCTATCATGTATTAAATATTTACTATGTACCATACTGTGCAACATAATTTACATGGATTATTTCTTTCATCCTCACGAAAATATAATGCTGTAGTAGGTACTTATAACTGTTCTCATTTACAAATGAGGAAGTTCAGTCCTAGAGAGGTTGAGTGACTTGCTTTAGGCTGCACATCTTATAAGTGTCAATGTCTGAATTCAAATCCAGGTCAGACTGAAGAACCTAAATACCTAATCCTTAAAGAAACTTCCTGCACAACTGCTACAAAATAATCCTGTGAGAGTTACTGGCTATATTTTGTAGGTGAAGAAATTGAGGCAGGGAAGTTTAAATAATTTGTCCAAGACTCCACCATAATTGGCATACCTAAGATTTGAACCCAGGCCAGTACGACTTCATGATAAAACAAACAAACAAAAAAATCATAAGACACTTGTGGTCCTGGAAAGTACGACTCTGCAAATGTGAATTTATTGTTAAACTATTTAGATAGACTTCTCATTTCACAAAGGTTTTAGGTTTGTGAAAAGAAAAATAAGGGGCACCTGAGTGGCCCAGTTGGTTAAGCCTCGAACTCTTGAACAGCTTGGGTAATGATCTCACAGTTTGTGAGTTTGAGCCCCGTGCTGGGCTCTGTGCTGTGAAATTCTCTTTCTCTCTCTGCCCCTTTCCTACTCATTCTCTCTCTCTCTCTCTCTCTCTCTCAAAAATAAATAAATAAACTTTTTTTTTTACATTTTTTAATGCTTTTTTTTATTTTTGAGAGACAGAGACGGAGTGCAAGTGGGGGAGGGCAGAGAGAGAGGGAAACACAGAATCTAAAGCAGGCTCCAGACTCTGAGCTGCCAGCACAGAGCCCTTTGCAGAGCTCAGACTCATGAACCATGAGATCATGACCTGAGCTGAAGCTAAATACTTAACTGACTGAGCCACCCAGGTGCCCCAATAAATAAACATTTAAAAAAAAGAAAAATGATAGAAACAGTGAAATCTGTATGATAAATAGTCTTTAAATCTCTCTTGAATATACGATCTCAACTAATCACTACTACTCAAGCAAGCAAGCACACTGTACCTGACATGACAAACTACCCCACAACACCTAGTGTCTTAGAACCGTCATTTATTCTGCTCATGGATCTGCAGTTTTGAGATGAACAGGCTACTCCTGCTTTACATGAAATCATCTGTTGGAGGTTCAAATAAGGACTGGAGAGTCCACTTTCAAGATGGTCATATAGATTGAAGGTAGGTGCAGACTGTCAGCTGGGCAGTCATGGATGTGAAGCCCCTCCATGGACTGCTTGGGCCTTTTCATGGTGTGGTAGCTTGATTCCAAAAGTGAGAAACCCGACAACTACACAGAAGCTTGGGAAGTCACAGAGTGACACTTTGCTGTAGGCACAAGTCAGCCCGCCCATATTCAAAGGAAGAGAACACAGACACCTATCTCTTTTTTTTTTTTTAATTTTTTTGTATGTTTATTTATTTTTGAGAGAGAGGGAGAAACAGAGCGTGAGCAGGGGAGGGGCAGAGAGAGAGGGAGACAGAATCCAAAGCAGGCTCCAGGCTCTGAGCTGTCAGCACAGAGCCCGAAGCAGGGATCGAACTCACGAACCATGAGATCATGACCTGAGCTGAAGCCGGACGCTCAGCCGACTGAGCCACCCAGGCGCCCCGACAGACACCTATATCTTGATGGGAGAAGTGGTGAAGCAATGAAGTCATTACACCCTTGCATTCCTTTTACTTTAAAAGCCACTCTCCTTTAGCCCATTAATAGCCTCATCCCACTCCCAGTTCTGAAATCAACTCTATTTCTAACAGAGAGGAGGTACAAATCCCTGTTCAAGCAGTTCAGTAGCTTCATGATGAGTCAGTCTTGCAAGGTCTAAAGAAATAATGATGTTGATCAAAGAACACTCCCTCTGGGGGTTATAGCTTAGTGGTAGAGCATCTGACTGCAAAGAACACTCCCTCTGGAAGTTAGATCTAAGATCCAATGCCAGGAGGTTCTACCAACTAAGATAAGTGTTTAAAGCCTGAACAGGCCTCAGTTCTCTCACCTGTAAACTGAGGGGGTTGGTCTAGATGACCTCCAAGGCCTCTGAAATTTATAATCAAAGCAACTCTTTACCCACTTATTTTCCCATAACTGCATCTCATAACTCATACACTAGTGCCCATCCAGATGCAGCATTTTTCTGTCTCTAAAAACCCACGCTGTGACAAATCACCAAGGACCTGCTCCTACAACCTTCTCAGAGGACAATGAGCCCCTATCACAAGCACCTCTGTCACTCAGCTGCCTCACTTGGCTAGGAAGATAGATGAGTTTGGTAAGTAATCTGGATGAAGTGCTAGTAACCTGTCCCTCTTTGGAGATTGACTTGTTAGACTTACCTACAGACTCAGGTCCTGCATACATTTTCCTAAAACAACAATCCCTGTCTTTTTGATCCCCTATTCTCCTTGACCTTCACCTGGTCAAAAAGTTCTAGTAGACTCTCTCATTTTCTGGCTTAGAATCCCTACTGCCATCTGATCCTGGGTTCTCAAGTTTATTCTGCATGCCTTTCTCTTTCTATAACTGCCTTTAACAAAGCACGCTGTGAGCTCTTATATATTTCACCTTGATCTTTGCTTCTTCCTGCAAAATAATAGCAAAACCTTTCTACAAAATCTTCTGTAAGTCAGCCTGAAAACTCCTATTATGTATGATATGTTTTGATGGGAGTGTTCATTACACATATAAAACTAATTTAAGTGTCAGTAATATTTGTTCTAATATGCATGTAGACATACTCTTCATCTGATAATAAAAATGACACACAGAAGGTAAAGAATTATGGCGTAGGAGTAAAGTTTGCCTAAGAAAATATCGCAATTCATGGTGAATACCCATTTTTATATGACTGACATTGTGTTAATAATTATAATAGTTTTACTTGTCACCAGAAGGGGAAAAAGGAGAATACTAGCTTTAGTGTAAAAAGATAGATTCATAAAATGTACTGTCTGATGAATTTAACCATGATTTCTTTTTTAATTATCATCTTTAAATTAGTTCTTTAAATTAGTAAGTCATAATATCCACAACATATTTTGAAATACAAGTTATTGAAAGACATAGATATTATCCTTAAATATCCTTAAAATGCAACATGGTAGGTGCATCATGCATTCATATGTGATAGAGCAGATATAATCAGTGAATTGGTAGAGTGTCCATTAGTATCTTAATGTTTTGTTTATTAGAACTTCTCTATGTTCTCTTTAGGATGTGCACACTTCCCAGTTTAAAAGGTCTGGGCAACGATTTCTAACATACTATGCATAGGCATAGATTCTATAAATTACACGTTAGCTACCGCTTATTTACAAAGTGGGTCCAACCCCGTTGCACCAAGTACATAACCTATTTTCCTCGCACATATAGAAAATCAAAATGACAAATATCTTTTTAAGAGTTGTATAAGATATTTTTTTTTTTTTTTTCATTTTTTTTTTATTTTGGGGACAGAGAGAGACAGAGCATGAACGGGGGAGGGGCAGAGAGAGAGGGAGACACAGAATCGGAAACAGGCTCCAGGCTCTGAGCCATCAGCCCAGAGCCCGACGCGGGGCTCGAACTCACGGACCGTGAGATCGTGACCTGGCTGAAGTCGGACGCTTAACCGACTGCGCCACCCAGGCGCCCCTAGAGTTGTATAAGATATTGACCACATCCTGTCTTTCCTAAATCATTAATCTTACATCATATGACCAAATTAATATATAGTTTTAATATTTCCTTGATGAGCATATTTTTTAGTTGTGAAATGTGAGACCAAAATTGAATATAATGACTTAAAAAGATTTCATCACTGTCCAAGATAGTAGAAAAGTAATTTTCAGAGTCCTGCTTACCATATATTTCATAAGTAGTGTAATATATGTGTTCTAAGTCTCTTTGTAACTGTAAAATATTTCAAAATATAAGAAAATACTGAATATAGTATAATGAACACTTACATGCCCACCCAGCATTAAAGTGTACTTATATCATATCATATTTGCTTCAGGTCTTTTGTTGTTGTTGCTTATTTTTATTTAGGAGATAAAATGTTTGGCCACAGCTAAAGTCCCACAACCTCATTCTTTTTTCCTTCCTCACCAGAATTAATTACTTTGGCATAGCCATTGCATTACCAAGACTCAGGAAACAGAGAATCCTGCAATGGCCTTTTTTCACGGGAAAGAAGACAATCCTTACTCTATCATTTAATCCTTAAGCTACCATTAATTCATTAATCTATCATTTCCATGCTGCTTGGATCTCTATCTAAATGGGGTCTTCATAAAATTTTACAATCTCTTCATCATATTCATGTGGAAGATGAAGGCCTTACACTAAATCAACCCATGATTCTAATTTATTTAAAGTCATTTGCACATGAAAATGAAATGATAACAATTAAAGAAGTGATCAGCTTTAAAAGAATAGTACAAAAAATGAAAGCAATAGTCATCCTAGGAAAGAACTTGCATCTAAAGTGGTCACAAAAGATGTTTATATTGATTAAAGTAGGGCCTAGAATTTGGATAAAATTTGAATGGATGAGAAAGGGGAAAAGAACCCTTCCTAAAAGGTGAAGTTGCCTGAATCCAGCACAGACATGATACTTGTCTTGGTGGCCAAGACCACAAACCTGGGACTTCAAGAAAAGGCAGGGATAAGGTCCATATTCCAGTTTCCAAGCTCCATCCTTGAAAAGACCAAAGCAACCTAGATTTCAGATAAGCAAGGTGCACAACAATTTGGGAAGTAAAAGGTCTTTCTGGGGACAAAAGCCAAGATTTACAGTTTAAGGGATAGAAACTAAATATGAAAAATATTTTGCCCAAACTATAAGAGCTCTTAAATACCATACTTAGGAATTTAAACTTCTAGCAAAATTTAGTGAAATTGTATCTGTTGCAGAAAACTTCAGTAAAGAATGTAGCATCCTAATTGTAAATGAAAGCACAAAATGCTCCAAAGGATACAAATCTATGATTTGTTGTCACATGCACTTTTAATAAAATCCCAACTTTATCCTTTACTTGGCTATAAAAGAGTAAATGAGATAATCTCCATTGAAACTGACAAAATTTTATAGGTCTTCCATGACATCCCATCTGTAACAACTATTCATGGAAAATGAGCTCTTAGGAGACATTCCCACTTTGACTAGATTTTAAACTACACGTGTTTCGCTCAGAAGGTCTACCTGGTCCTATTTATATAGATAAAATAGAGAAACCAGGGTTTTTATCTGTTTTTTGTTTTCTTCTAGATGTGTCTTCTTATCGCGAAAAACAACTTGTCATTTAATTTAAAAAAAACTAATTCGGTGACTATAACTGCAATACTTTCACTTGACAGATTAAAAGAAACAGACTTTTGGGGAGCCTAGGTGGCTCAGTTGGTTAAGCATCTGAATCCTGGTTTCAGCTCAGGTCATGATCTCATGGTTCATGGGTTCAAACCCCACATCAGGCTCTGTGCTGATGGCACGGAGCCTGCTTGGGATTCTGTCTCCCTCTGTCTCTGCTTCTCCCCTGCTTTCACTCTGTCTCTCTCAAAAATAAATAAATAAACATTAACAAAAAATTTTTGTAAAGAATAAAAAGACTTCTTATGTTTATTTTATATTTATTTTATAGGTGAAATAAAATTATATCATTTAATTGCTTTTACCAAAAATATAATGCAAGATCATTGGCAAGCATTGCTGTGGATTTATAGTTTCTCATCAAATTTTGGACCAATTCTTCAAAGAATAGCAAAAAAAAAAAAAAATTGGCTCAATTCTCCCTTAATATCTATCTAGGGAACAAAGAATGAGTCAGCATTTCTAATTCAGGTTTTTGCCTCAATTCCAACTCAACAATTTGAGGATTTTTCTTGTCTGCCAACACAAACATTTTTTAAGATGGTTTTATTTCTTACAACACTTTTTACATCATATTGCACTTCATGATGTAAATGAGTGTGAATATCTTTTTGAGCACCAAAGTACTAAAAAAAAATCTTGGTTGAAAATTGAAAATTGATATCATCTTAATCACTGTCTACCAAAATATTAGAATGTGATATACACGTGATGAATGGCCAATTCCCAGTAACTCAATGAACCAAGTACGCAATTTAAGGAAGCCTTTATCCATTCATTTAAAAATGCAGTGGTGTGGGAGCACCTGGGTGGCTCAGTTGCTTTAGCACCCAACTCTTGATTTCAGCTCAGGTTATGATCTCACGATTCCTGAGATCAAGCCCCATATCAGAGGGGCTTGTGTAGAGGAAGATCTCCGTGGAGATGAAACACAGGGCCTACCTACTTGGGATTTTTCTCTCTCTCACTCTGTTCCTCCCCTACCCTCTCAAAATAAATATGTTTTTAAATGCAATGGTGTGGAAAAGTTGGAGGAACTGTGTGTGTGTTTGTGTGTGTGTGCGTGTGTGTGGGTAAAGTGTGCATTTTATTTTATGGTTTTCCGCTTACTCTACTCCTTGTTTACTAATATTAATTTGAAAAATTAGGTGAGTCCTGGGTCCACAAATTTCCATTCACAAATTAAGACTGTGTATTATCTATTTTTCATTATCTTTTGATCTTCTGAAGACCACATATTCACCTCTCCTTCAAAAAACGTTCAGTAACATAGGGCAAGCCAAGAAAATGCACACCATTGAAAATGAGAATAGTTTCCAGTTCAGCTGGAACCTTCGTCAGTAGAAGACAGTTTTCTTTGCCAGTCTTCTAAGAAGCTATACTAATGAAATAAACAATCACTAGGTATGGCAAATATTTCCATATACATTCTAGTTCAAATCTCGTATTAGGCAACTTATTCTTCATTAGTGCTTCATATTTATAAATTAAACAGCTAAATGTTTGTTTTCGTTTAGGTTTTGACCTGTGTCCCAGAATTTAAAGTATTCATTGGAAGGCATTTTAATTATCTGCCTAGAAATAAGAAGTCTAGTAGAATTATCTAATAATATAAAAAGGAGAATAATAAGTCAAAATATATATGTGATTATCAAAATTGGACAGAAAAAAACTCAACATCTTCTTGCTCAAATTTTGGGCATCTTAACTATAAGCTGTTACCAAGGATTACTGCAACAAATTCAGTAAGAATTCCTGTTTTATTCAACTAAAAGTTTTAGTGCTTTTAAAACACTAAATTTGGACACCTTTAGGTTGGGATAAACATTATAATTTGCCACAGTGCCCAACACTCCTTGGTATCTTAATATAAACCACTGTCTGTTACCTGTCTGACCCCTGAAGGCATTTGATTGCATACCTCAAATCTAAAGCAATATTCTGCACCTCTATCCAGAATCTACTAGAGATTGTTTCTGCTAAATATATATTGATATATTTAGGCTTTATGTTATTACGTATATTGCTTCAAAATTTTCAGAAAACCACTCAACCTCATTAATTTCGGTGATTGAGAAAAATAAACAACTTTAATTACCTCTACTTAATAGTTTACTCTATTTTTCACTACACCCTCATCATCCACACTAACACACGCTATATTCACTAGTAATGGTGAGCTTATGGTTTTATGAAATATAACATACTGCCTTTACAATGTCTAGTCTCCAGGCTAGAACCATCATCACCACCATCTCCAATTTATTCATTTGGCAGATACCTACTAATATACAAATGTCAAAGCCACTTTTAAGAATGCTTTAACTCTCACAGGCAGACTGAGTTGATCTTTCCTCTAAGCACCATTAAAATACACATATCTTTTCGTAGTTATAGTGTGATTATTTGATTGCAAGGCCATCCATTTATTAAACTGTGAGCTCCAGCAAGTGCCTTGGGCAATACTTTAGACATAGTATTCATTAAATATTTTTCAAAAGAAAAAATAAATTGTTGCATAAATAATATCCTCAGTTTTCCAAGTCACTTAGAGAATCACTGTAATAATGCATTTAAGAAAACTGGATTCTAGGGAGACAAACCATAAGAGACTCTTAAATAGAGAACAAACTGAGGATTGCTGGCAGGGTGTTGGATTAGGGGAAGGGCTAAAGAGGTGAGGGGCATTAAGGAGGTAACTTGTTGGGATCAGCACTGGGTGTTATATGTAAGTGAAAAATCACTAAATTCTATTCCTGAAATTATTATTACACTATATGTTAACTAACTTGGATTTAAATTTAAAAAAATAAAGAAAAAAGAAAAAAAGAAAAAGAAATATATTTCTAAAAGAATGAAAGAAAATTGGATTCTGTGGGTGCCCAGGTGGCTTAGTGGGTTAGGCGACCAACTCTTAATTTTGGCTCAGGTCATGATCTCATGGGTCATGAGTTTGAGCCCTGCACTGGGTTCCACACTGACAGTGTGAAGCCTGCTTGGGATTCTTTCTCTCCCTCTCTCTCTGCCCCTCCCCCACTCATTCTCTCTCTCTCTCTCTCTCTCTCTCTCTCTCCCTCCCTCCCTCTCTCCCCCCCTCAAAATATATAAATAAACTTAAAAACAAAGAAAAAAAGAAAGAAAAGAAAAGAAAAAAATAAATAAAAGAAAATTGGACTCTGAAACCAGACTGTGCTAATTCGGGCTTGGCTACCACTAGCTGTGTTAACATAGGTGAATTACATAGACTCTCTGACCTCATTTTCTTATCTGTAACACAGGTATAAAAAAGGTAACTTCTTTAGGGCGCCTGCGTGGCTCGGCTGGTTAAGCATCTTACTCTTGATTTCAGTTCAGGTCATGATCTCAGGGTCATGGGATGGAGCCCCGCGTGGAGCCCCATACCCAGCTCCATGCTAAGCATGGAGCATGTGTAAGTTTCATTCTCTCTCTCTCTCTCCTGCCCCCTCCCCAGCTTGCACTTTCACCCTCTCTCTCTCCGTCTTAAAATAAATAAATAAACATTTTTTAAAAAGCAACTTCTTTAAAGGATCATGATGAGAACTAATCTAGTAAATACATTTTACAAACTTATAATAGCCCTAGCACATCAAAGTGCTAAAAAAATGTTAACTATTTTTATTACTGAATCCAAGCACGGAAATAATGACTTTTTATGGGCACCATAAACATCATTTATAAAGGAAAACAAAAGAAATGTGTAATCCTCACAACTCTTTGATTTTAAATGGAAGTTGTTGGGCTTTTTTAATCTTGGAAAGGCTCACTGGCCAAGTGTATCTTTGCATATACATATGAAATACAGTCTCCAGGAAGAAAATGTTGTATCAGCACATTATTCTAATCAAGATTTTACAGTTGTGCTTAATATACATAAGACATCACCATTCTGTACATTCACTTTTAATAAATAATGCCCTCTTGGGGCGCCTGGGTGGCGCAGTCGGTTAAGCGTCCGACTTCAGCCAGGTCACGATCTCACGGTCCGTGAGTTCGAGCCCCGCGTCAGGCTCTGGGCTGATGGCTCGGAGTCTGGAGCCTGTTTCCGATTCTGTGTCTCCCTCTCTCTCTGCCCCTCCCCCGTTCATGCTCTGTCTCTCTCTGTCCCAAAAATAAATAAAAAACATTGCAAAAAAAAAAAAAATTTAAAAAAATAAATAATGCCCTCTTGAATATCAACAATGTTTCATTCACTAAATTTGTCTTTATGTGGCTACAAGAATTAAATGTATGTTAAAATGGAAACTGAGCTATGTAAAGCATAAGCTAAAAACCCCTACAGTAAAATGTAGAGGTAGATTCAGTCTTCTATGCACTTGCAATTCTTAAATTAACACTCAGGATATTTTTTTCTATCAGTACACTGGATTATATACCCTGCATGCACCTTTTTGCTGAAGAATTAAAATTATTATATACATATACACATTATTTTGAACACATCATTAATCTTATATGAAAAAGGAATCAAGAACTCTGGGAGGTGAACAATTACCAAAGATATTTTTACCTTGACAGTTTTGCCTAAAACCAGAAGACTTTGTCCATTTTGATAACTGGATAGAAGGACAAGATTGGTAAAACCCAAGATCCTCACAATGCAGGGACACTAATAGAAGATTAAATATAGAAGAAATAAACCCTTCTATCTGAAAGGAACATCAGACAAACATGACTATCTAGATCCTGGATGTGGGTGAAGAGAAAAAGAAATCTCCCCTGAGAAGCTATAACCATAGACTAGTTTTCACACAGGTTTGCAAATGGTATTCATTCCATATGTTCAGCCCCAACGTCCACAAATTGAGAATTTAAAGGTGTCCCAGATTGGTGAAATGCCCGGTAGCTGGCAGAAACAAATGTAAACCCTCTCTGGAAGAGCTCAACTTCAAACTACACATCAAAGAATTCCCACAGATAAAATTCCAAGATAAATGAATAGCTCACAGTCAAAATTCACAACCCATACAAAAGCTAAGCCACAATCAATAAGAACCAGCTGAGTGTAATATATAGGTAAGCAAATAACAGAGGAAGGAAGGGAGGAAGAAAGAGAGTGCATAAAGATAGATGATAGATAGATCTATAGATAGATAGATAGATAGATAGATATAGATATAGATATCTATCTATAGATAGATAGATGATAGATAGAACAAAACTTAAAACAGACAACTGGCTCTGGAATTATTGTCTACTTATGTAACACCTTTAAAACAATTCAATCCTTAAGAAAGCAAGGTTTGATAACATGACCAGAAATCAAACAGATTTGGAAAACAGAACAAATAAGACATATAGACAGAAATGAAAAATATAATAATGAAATAAAACTTATTTGACAAATCAACTAAAGGCATTAGTTTAAGAGAAAGTTAGTGAATGGAAATAAATGTCAAGATGTTACCCAGAATATGGTGCAAACAGTCAAAGAGAAAGAAAATGAAAAAGAGAATACGACTTGAAGGTAGTGGAAGAAAAGCTAATGTGGGTACAATGGTAGGTCAAAAAAAGCAGCCAATAAAAGGAAAGTGAGGTAACACTGAAGACAATTTTAAGACAATGGTTGAAAGACTCAATCCTCATATCCAGGAAGCTGTATGAATCCTAAACAGGAAAATGAAAAGAAATATACTCTTGAACACATCACAATAAAATAAAAATTACTAAAATGAATGGGAGGATCTTAATATCTGCCAGGGAGAAAAACACAGATAATCTTCAAAAGAATGGTTATTAAAATAATTGCTGGTTTCTGAACAATAATAGAAGCCAAAAAAGAATGGCTCCCCTAGGTTACTGAGAGCAAATAGTTGTCAACACAATTCTATTTCCAGTATTGTACATTTCAAGTCATTTTCAAACAAGCAATAATTGAGAAAATATATTGCCAAAAGACTCTCACTAAAGCCAATTTTCATTTATATCTTTTAGGCCAAGGAAAATTATTCCAGATGTAAGATTTGAGATGTAAAAAGAGAATGATAAGATAACATACTGGTAAATATGTGAGCAAATCTGGATAAACTGATTGTATAAATTAGCAACAGAAACCTCTGATTGTATGCTTGTGCAGGGCCAGGGAGTGAATAAGCTAGAGTTCTTAAAACACTGCACCATAATACAATAATACACAAGTATTATTACATAAAACATAATAATAATACATAAGTTGATGTAAGAGTGACCAAGTTAAGGAATTCTAAGGCATTTGATTTGTTGCAGAGAATAAAAACATAGCCTAATAATAGACTCCTCAAGTAAAGTATGCATGTTAAGTGTGCTGAGGTAATCACTAGAAAAAAATGGTCGTAAAGCACATAGCTCCCTAAAATTATAGAAGAATATATATCATAAGAAAGAAACATTTGAAAATTCACTTTATCCCAAAAGACTGGAGAGAGAGAATGGGAAAAAAATAGCAACAATAAGTACGAATGAATTTCAAACTACTATGTTGAAATAAAGTAAAAAGTAAATAAATATAGTACGATTTCATACGTTTAAAGTCCACAAAACGTCAACACTCAACCATTTGCTAGTTAGGGATGCATATAAAAGAACTATTATTTGGAATAATAGCTATTTGGTGGGTGAGATGGTGACATGTGATGGGAGAGGGGACATGGAAGTTTCCTAACACACAAGTGATCTCCTTTTTTTAGTCTCAGTGAGGTAGCAATGATGTTTATTTTATCATTTTTCTTAAAGTATGCATGCAATGTTATGTACTCTCATATATATACTATGGTATAGCTCACTATAAAATTTTAATTTTACTATCAGGACTCTTTATAAAGGAAACTTACTTTATTTTTTTTTAATTTTTTTTTTTAACGTTTATTTATTTTTGAGACAGAGAGAGACAGAGCATGAATGGGGGAGGGGCAGAGAGAGAGGGAGACACAGAATCGGAAGCAGGCTCCAGGCTCTGAGCCCTCAGCCCAGAGCCCGACGCAGGGCTCGAACTCACAGACCGTGAGATCGTGACCTGAGCTGAAGTCGGACGCTCAACCGACTGAGCCACCCAGGCGCCCCTAAAGGAAACTTACTTTAATTCCATTGAGTAGTCTCATGACAGAACTGGCTGGCGCGTATTGGAAGCGGATGAGTCCCTGATACTTAATTATTTGGCAAACATACAACTACTACATTTGTTGTATCAGGAGAAATAACTTGTGGAAGATTTAGATAGGAGCATCTGAAAGACTGGCATCTCAAACAAGCCATATTCTTTTCAACGTTTTTTATTTTTTTTATTTTTGGGACAGAGAGAGACAGAGCATGAACGGGGGAGGGGCAGGGGCAGAGAGAGAGGGAGACACAGAATCGGAAACAGGCTCCAGGCTCCGAGCCATCAGCCCAGAGCCTGACGCGGGGCTCGAACTCACGGAGTGCGAGATCGTGACCTGGCTGAAGTCGGACGCTTAACCGACTGCGCCACCCAGGCGCCCCAAACAAGCCATATTCTTTAGACAAAACTGGCTATTAGAGAAGGAGCAGCTGAGATTTGGGACATCTTATCTTGGTTGAGATCTCCTTTCCAGGGATTGTCACACCTGTCCTCATCATCGTCTATTTCCAGACTCCCAGCCAGATGTTCTCATGAAGGGTCAGTGGTTCTCAATTTATGCAGCCTTTACACCTTGGCAAATGTGAGGCATGTAGGACTCTTCCTCTCTGGCATTTATGGTGTGTGGAAGATAAGCTACAATAAATCAGACTGACTAAATTTCCTAAGCCCATCTGGTGCTGCTGCTGCATAGATAGATGCCATCGTGTTTTTAAAAAGAAATCCGACTGGCAATGGTGTGTCTTGAGTCATGAAATGTGTGAGCTGGTCACCCAAATAAGTAGGAGAGGAAAAATCACTTTAAGCTTCTATAATTCTGAGCTATTTTCATTTGATGTCATTTCATAAATCATATGGTACTGGTGCTATAAAACTAAATACACAGTATATAAATAGATAATGGAAATGCCTGTGGCTTTCTGCAATAGTTACAACATGGCAACTGCTCTATGAGATTTTCACATTTTAAGCATTTTGAAAAACTAAAATTTGTTTCTGTCAGTTTTCCTGTCTTTATTGACTCTATCAAGAAGTACCTTTCAAGTTTCAACACACTTTTTCACTCATATACTGAGCTGTATGCTAAGTATAAAGAGAGTTCCATAACTACCACCAAACAGTGTGAAGCCCACACAAGTTCAGGAATATTGAAAGATGCTACTAGATTCAATCCTGTCTTCTAACTCTCTGTCCCAAGAAAACTGCCCCTCTTCATGATGTCTGCAAAAATCTTTGGCTCAGATATTGTAGTAACAACTATCAATACAGAAATTGAATTAGAGCTTGATTATGTAAACTGAGAAAATTATATTCTATGGTGCCTATAATGACGTGAGTTTCTCTCAGGCATTCTACTATTTAACAGATGATTTGGAGGCAGTAGAACAAAATAGAAACATAGAAAACTAAGAATAGCAATATCCCCCCCCCAAAAAAAAAAAGCTGGACTCGAATCTAGCTTTAAACAAATGTCAGGGACAAGTAAGACAAAGAAGAGTAGACTCGCAATCATTCAAGAGAATGAAGGTAGTACCATCATGATTGCACAAAGATGGAGTCCCAACCAATTATATGTAGATTTCCATCAAAGTCCCAGTTCGTGGCTGAGATAGGGCAAAATGAAGATGAATTGTCTTTATGATGGCAAGGCTTTATATAGCCCTGATGTATGAGTTCATGTGCTATATATTTAGCCAAGGATGAGAGAAAATGAGAAGGCTTGTTAAGTCATCCAGTGACTCTAACTTGAGAGGGTGCTTAGCTGGGGAAAAGATGAGAGAAGAATGACTGTTAGACATTGCCTGAGCAGTCGAAGAGAAGCAGAACATGATTCCATAATGATGACATTAGGGAGGTTCAAGTCACTGGGCTAAGTGCTTTAGATACAGTTTATCATTTTCTCTCACAATAAGGTTTTGAGGCAGGTATCATTTACAGATGAGGACAATGGGAAATCCCAAAGAAATGGGACCACTTACATCCAAAAAAGGAGAAGATGTCATCAGGGAACATAAACAAGAAATAAGAACCTGCAATGCAGCACTATTTATTTAAAGGAGGCGGGGTTGGGCTTCAGTGTTTAGAAAGGATGTTCTAATAGTCTGATCTCAAGTCACCAAAGGAGATGGTTAAAAATTTCTTCCTTATAGTTGTGAGGATGGAGATGTCACAGATATTGGAAATATCTGAAGTAATTAGATTTAGATAATGCACCAGGATCAAATGTGTTAAGGTTTAGAGCAGTGGTCAGCAAACTATGATCCATGGGCCAAATCTGACTCCTGCCCATTTTTTTGTGCAATCCATAAGCTAAGAATGATTTATACATTTTTAAATGGTTGAAAAATATGAAAAGAAAAATAATAATTCATACATACAAAAGTTATAGAAAGCCCAACTTTCAGTGTCCATAAATAAAGTTTTATTGGAACACAGCCACACTTATTCTTTTACATAATGCCCACGGCTGCTAACATGCTAAATGTTGAGTATGGTCACCACAGACTAAAATATTATCTGATCCTTTATAGAAAAGGTTTGCAATACTGCTCTAAAGTCAGCAAATCTTGATTCAAACCCTAATTTTTTGTAGCTATGTTATCTTAAGAAAGTCACTTAATTTCTTTAAACCTCAGTGTCCTCATCTTAAATGATACCAACCTTGAAAGTTTATTGTGAAACAAAATGATAACCTATCCAAACACTTAACCTAGTGTCTTGCACATAATAAAAACTCAAAAGAAATTATAGCTACAGATACTCTGTCCAGATAACTCTAACACCCTATTGAACTTTCCAGCTTACAATTTTTATATATCATGGGTTCCATAAGCCCATTTAGAATTTTTCAATATTATTATCACACCCAAATAGGTCCATCATGTTTTCATTTTCCAGTAAAGTGGCTAATGTGTTTATGAGCTAGAGGGTGGCTTAGCCAAAACTAAAACTGTGTAAGTTATCAACTATGCCGTATAAATCACCTTAGTTCAAGAAATACTTATTGAGAGTCCACCTATGATTGGTCTAGGGACAATCATAGGTGCTGCCATGGTTCCTCCCTGTGCAGAACCTGATGGTTGTATCCTCCCTCTTCCTCACTGACAGAAGTTCAGTTTTGTTAGGAGTAGCATTGTGCCCAGCTAAAAGAAAACACTACATTTTCCTACTTACCTTGAAGGTAGGAATGATAGTGATAATGAAAAGTAAGTGGGAGTCGCTGGGTGACAGTCTTTCATTTTGGCTGGGTTGCCCCTTCCACTCTTTGTCCTTAGTCCATGCCCTTCCTCCTCTCTGAACTGTGTACATGATGGCTAGAGCTCTAACTGTCATTTTCTGGTTATGAGGGAAAGGCAAAAATTGCAGAAACCTATGCTTTAACATCCGGGAGCTGCTACACCAGCAACTATCTACTCCAAGACTTCTTGATAAATCAGAAAAATTAAGTCTTTAATTTGTCTCTTAGATTTTTCTGTTTCTTGTAGCCAAATCCAGCCTTAACCAGTATATCCACCCTCAAGGAGTTCTTTGATCCATATCCAGTACTTCTTTGGTCTCAGGCACCCAAACATCAAGACTACAGTTTAGCAATCTTGTTCAGCTTCTTATCATTTGTGCCTGAGTGACATTTTATAATCAACCAGCACCTTCAAAATGATAGCAAAAGAGAACTTTTCTAAAATGATAGAAAAAGAGGAAGAAAGAAAGAAAGAAAGAAAGAAAGAAAGAGAGAAAAGAAGGAAGGCAGGAAGGCAGGAAGGCAGGAAGGAAGGAAGGAAGGAAGGAAGGAAGGAAGGAAGGAAGGAAGGAGGTGTGTCATTCCCTGGAGAAAAGGAATTTGAGCGGCTGAGCTCTGAATGAGACATCCTGCCTGCTGACTACTGACAGTGGTGGTATTGACAGCAGCTCTGACTTGAGAGCTTGAACTCTGTGCTGTGAATCAGCAATGCAATTACATTATCACTTAAAGACATTAAATGGAAACTTCAAACTTCATAGACCTGTGGTTCACCCACTCCTCTAGAAACTTTTTCTCTTACAAAGATTAGATTAAATGGCAGGGAGGCTTTAATAATGTCAGGACCATTTAAGTCATAACTTGCTCAGACAGGTCACTTATTTAAGTGGCATTTGTATTTGGCCAATCTTTGTCATTAACTGAATCCTCTGGACCTTATTTACACAGTCTACATTTGAAGTCAATAGAAGTTGGTAGGAGACTTATTGACATTTTCTCAGTGTTCAGTAATGGATTCATAAACTTTACCAATTTTTTAGTTTATTAATCTATCCTCTGAATAAGTCTGTCATCCACCAAACCTCAAGCTGTGAAATAGAACAGTTATAAAATCAATAATGCTGCTTTGTAAACTAAAAAATGCCATTCTAATTTTCCGAACTAACAGAATCTAACTTTGTCTTACTCGAAAATGGGAAAAAGTTATCTGAGCAACTTTACTGACCACCTTTAAAAAGAATGAAACCATACGTGTATTTGGAAATCATTCACTAAATCGCTGAAGATTAAGAGAGTCTCGCGTGCTTTGCCGAAGATTACATATCTGGTTTGAGTAAAGGGTTGGACTGAAGATTATATTTTTAGATATGAAGAAAAAAGTAGCCACACACTTTTAATTAATAGCAAAAACAAAGTAACAATCTATATCCCTTAACTTCACATTGGGTGTAATCTTGGTTTTTCCCTACCATGAAGGCCTGGTGCTTTGAAATCTAAAACAAGGTTTCTTCATGGTTATGACATTTCCCATGGCATTTACTCAAAAAAATCAATCTGGCTTCACAAGCACTGGAAACAGAGTCTTATGAAATGAGAAAACCATAACAAGGCATCAGCCAAAAAAGTTACTTTGATTTTTTTTTTCTGCCCAAAAACCTTCTGAGAAGCTTTATCTGAAAATGGATCTAGTAACACTTCAAAGGCAAAGGCCATAAGAGGCTTTTTTTAACAGCAGGGTTACCTTCTTCTACAGATTTAATTTCAGTCTCCTGAGACTTTGAATATAATCAAGGTATAGAGTCAATACTGAGCAAAATTTAATTTGGTCTTGTCCTAATCAGACCCAAGGGATGCAACAGAAATGACAAAAATTCCTGTTTAAAAGGCTTGGAGGTAAGGGGTGGAAATGTTATTTGTATAACTGAACTCTAAGTTGCAAAACAGTATGGGTCTTGCTTTGGTTTTTGTTTCTCTCCCAATAAAAAAATTCCTTAAATTCCAGTAAAGCATAAGAAATATTCCACTGATTGCTTTGGGAATACTAGCATGACAGGCAGTTGAATACAGAACCCTAATGGACTCAAGTCATGTGGTTTAAGATTATCTCATGAAATAATTCAAGATTTATTTGTATTGGGGAAATGCAGTGAGAAGAACCAGTCCAACCCTCTACTCAAACCGGATGTGTAATCTTAGGCAAAGCACGTGAGACTCTCTTAAGCTCAATTTCTAACCTCATTGAACAATTATTAGAACTAGAAGGCATAATGATCACAAAAGGGTTCAACCAACTACAAAGCAGCTTATATATATAATTTCCATTTTCTATAGTGGCCAAAACCCTATATCTACCAGAGAGTTTTTTTCTAACTACATATTTAAAGCTCACTCCTGGAGATCCCCACATACTCAGGAATCTACGTATTTAAAGTCCTTTGGGTTATTCTAATGCAGTCAAGTTTGCAAATCACTGTAACTATACTGTGAGTTAACTGAAGGCAGAGAAAGTGTTAGACCACCTTTAATCTCCTGCACCTACCACAGGTGTCTGCCCCAGAATACATTCTTTATAAGTGAGGGCTAAATTAAAAATATATAAATGAATGAACACATGATAAAAAAAAATTCTTAGTTACTGTTATGAGATGAATTGTTTCCCCCCATATACATTAATTCATATATTGAGGTCCTACCCCCCCAGCACTTCAGAAAGTGATATTTGGAGATAGAGCCCTTTTAAAGAGTAATATACCATTTAAGTTTAAATGGAATTGTTAGAGTGGGCTCTAGTCCAATATTACTGATGTCCATATAAGAAGAGGAAATTTGGACAGAGAGAGAGATACCAGGGGTGTGCCTGGTGTAAGGACACAACAAGAAAGTGGCTCTCGGGGCACCTGAGTGGCTCAGTCTGTAAGCGTCTGACTTCTGTAAGCTCAGGCCATGATCTCACGGTTTATGAGTTTGAGCCCCATGTCAGGCTCTGTGCTGACAGCTCAGAGCTTGGAGCCTGCTTCACATTCTGTGTCTCCCTCTCTCTCTCTCTGCCCCTCCCCTCTTTGTGCTCTCTCTCTGTCTCAAAAATGAATAAACATTAAAATTAAAAAAAAAAAAAGAAAGAAAATACAAGCAAACCTGGGTTTATACTTTAGGATATCTAAGTGTTCATTAATCTCAAAAAAAGCCATGATGGCAACAATAATAAACATATGTACAACTATGTATTTTCAGAATTAAATAAGATTATTAAATCTAAAATATTTTTGTAAATATTTATGGATTTATTCTTACAAACACACTTTCAAAATATAAATCACATCTACTCAAGTATAAACTAATTTTACCCAAAGCTACATGGGAAACTATTTTCAAATAGTGGTGCAGAAACAAAGAGTTTTCAAACACATGAAAATAGTCTGTCAAATGGAGGACTCTGATGACTGTTAAATGCAAAATTCACTTCATCCAGAATCAGAGACTTTTATAGAATGAAGTTCTGCAAATTTTAACATCATGAAGTTGAGGTATCTCAATTTCTGCTTAGTAGAGAACTTGATTGCCATCTTCTCCTCCAGTGTTATAAAGAAAGAAAAATTATTACTCTTATCACCTTGGTAAAATGTATGGTTTGGCAAGTTTTACAATCTAGAACTGCCACATACAGTCACACAGATTGACTACTGCCCAATTCTAGAGAGTGTCATTTACATGAACTTGAATGTGACTTGCACTGTCTTGGGGTCATGCAATATTGTTTCTGAGTGGGGAATATATTTTTACTCTAAATTTTCTTACTAGAAAAAAACAGCCTTATTCCCCTATCCATAGTGCATTTCCATGGGGCAGGTGAAGCAGTAGCAATTAAGAAGCAATATGCAGGTAGAAATACGAAAAACCTGCTAAAGAGGGAGTTGATACATTAAAAGCACTGAAACGGTAACTTAAATTCCTTCAAAGTTATGAATTCTGTGCTTATAATATCCCCAACATGTACACCTTCATGCAATCAACAGTGATTGGACCCACCTTGAACAGAATGCTATATGAGGTACTATTTGGTATTATAAAAAACAAACAAACACATTACAATCATGTTCTCGCTCTCTACTACAGACTGAATGTCTGTGTTCCTGCAAAACTCATACAGTGAAACCTAATCCCCAACATAATGGTATTTAGAGGTAAGGACTTTGGGAAGTGCTTACATCATGAAGGTGGAACCATCATGGCTGAGAATAGCGTCCTCATAAAAGAAACCCCAGAGAGCTCCCTCACATGTGATGACACAGCAAGAAGATGGCCAGCTATGAACTGGGAGACAGGCTCTCCCCAGACACCTCTATCTGTCGGCACCTTAATCTTAGACTTACCAGCCTCCAGAGCTATGAGAAACAAATTGCTGTCATTTGTAAGCCACCAAGTGTATGATATTTTTGTTATAGCATCCTGAACAGACTAAAACATTCTCTCTCTCTCTCTCTCTCTCTCTCTCTCTCTCTGCCCATCTATTTATCTCTCTCTCATTTTTTCTCTTTCCATGCCGGTGAGCCTTTCTGTATGGCTAAGTTGTCCATGTCTCAAAAATAAGCTTTTTTGTTAAAAAAAAATTAATGTCATATAAACCTCTTTCTAAGATGTATTAAATGCCCTTCTCATCTTTTTTGACAGAATACTTAACCTCAATTTCTTCATTTATAAAACATTTGGCTATATGGAATCTGAGTTTTGCTAAATAATCGAGGTTATTGCTTTCAACCTAAATGGTGACTTTTTTTCATGACATACTGGGGCCATCAGCAAAGAGTCTGCTCAAATTTATGGAACTCTTTAAACACACAAAATGGCACTTAATGGCTATGGCTTTGGAATTATTGATTACTTATATATTTTTGTTCTTTTCCCTTGCTCTTACACTGTCAGAGGCTATGTCTTGCTATGATGAACATCATTGCATCCATTTGTTCTGACTGATTTTCCACCTTAAGTGACATCCTTAAAAATCAGATAAACAAGCCTGCTAAAACCCTATAGAAAGAGGCTTGCCTGTGAAATGTTAGATTTTGACTACAGAGAACAGACTTAATGACATCTGTGTTGCCTACTCATCATCAGAAAACCTCTCTTTCTCCTTTTGTTTTGGCTTCATTTTTTTGAAAGAGGTCACTTCACCCCCTTTCCCTATTTGCAGATTAGCGTAAGGGAATATTTTCAGCTTCCTTGAGAAATCCCCATCTGGGACATTCACATGGGGGACATATTTTAGCAGAGATTAAAAAGGCTAAGGGCATGACTTACTTCCTCTTTATTTCCTGTACTGAAGAGTAGGAGGATATTTCCTACTGTAATTTGTCCTCACAAAGCAGACTTATTTGACTGGTTGTAAAAGTGGGTCTACAGATCCAGAGCCATCTTTCTTTCTTCATGCGGGTAAGCCTGAGCATGTGAATTACTGTTCAGTGAGAGGAGGGTGGCATGTTCCTTTTGCCCCAAAGCCCAAGACTGGCACGACAGCTTCTTGGAGAGGCCCATCAAGGGGAAAGAGACGAGAGAAGAAAAGTGGGTGTTGCTGTTTTCATGTGCTTTTCAGTTAGTTATTAAAGCTGATGTTTTATTTCCTTTTGTCTGTTGTTCCTTTATATATATATAGCTCCCTTGACCAAAACTTCAAAGGGAAAGGATTGATAGGTCATATCCAGATAAGATATTACTATAAAATTGTTATGGGGAATAAACAAAAAGTTCTTGGGAGAAATCTATTTTTTCAAATGGGATTCCTAAGCTTAAAGTTAACCAGATGGTGAAAAAGAACACTTCTCATTTGGAACAAACAAATTTAAGTTTCTGCAAATTAATAATTTGTTTTAATACCAGCCACTTACAGCTGGAGAATAAATGAGCAGTAAATATAGCATTTAAGCACACACATATTTCTATGGATGGTTAAACTTCAAAAATATGAGATAGACACATTGTCCATTTAAAAAATATCTATTGCTACTTACTCATTCCAACCATTTTTGTTCCGTTTGTTTTTAAAGAAGCTGGTTATGTCATCTTGAGTGCAATTTTGACAATCTCACCACCACACTTGGAGACTATAACTTCAACAACTTGAAAAACACAGATTAAATTATGTAAAGTGAAAGATGAGTTCTTTTGCTGAAACCTAAAAATTTAAAATGCTAAGTGTTTATTTTAAAACACTTATAATTTTGCTAGACTTTCTGTTAAGTAAGCTTTTCCGATGAGCCTATTTCAAAATTGCCAGGAGACTTGCTGTAAAGACTGTTGCTGGTACTGTGAGACAGGCACCAAGTGGAGAAAAAGTAGTTTCTCTTTATTAGAATTTTTAAGAACAATATGAAACAAGAATAACAGAATGGTACCTGGATTCAGGAATTCTCAAAACTGTCTCTTTAAAGAGTTACCTTCTTAGGACCGCCTGATGGCTCAGTTGCTTAAGTGTCCGACTTCAGCTCAGGTCATGATCTCACGGCTCGTGAGTTCAAGCCCTGCGTCAGACTCTGTGCTGACAGCTCAGAGCCTGGAGCCTGCTTCAGATTCTGTGTCTCTGTCTCTCTCTGCACCTTCCCCACTCACACTCTGACTCTTTCTCTCTCAAAAATAAATAAACATTTAAAAATTTTTTATTATTTATTTATTTTTTAGAGAATGAGAGCATGAGCAGTAGACAGAGGGAAGGAGACAGAGAGAGAAAGAGAATCTCAAGCAGGTTCCATGCCCAGCACAAAGCCTAACTCGGGGCTCAATCCCATGACCCTGAGATCATGACCTGAGCAGAAATCAAGAGTCAGATGCTTAACTAACTGAGCCACCCAGGAGCCCCTAAAAGGTTACCTTTAATACATGACTTAAGCTCCCTGTTACATGGCTAGTTTCTCATTGGTCGCTTGCGAATACAGATTCAGCATCTGAACATTATTAGCCTGACATTTTGTTGTTGTTGTATTTTTCCCTATATATTTTCAGTGAGGAAATTGGTCTGGACTTATGTGATACTCAAGTATACGCGTTGGCCCTTGCCTAGGTATACTCAGCCCAGTCCCACACACTACCATCTAAAACTGAATTTGAGTCACTTCCCTTTGTTCACAGTAAATCAGCATCCATTGTGAGGAGTACTCCGGTTATAGTATGTAAGTATCTGAAGTATCACAGGCCAAATTTTACCCTAAGCCCCACACATATCTGAATATTTTTCACAGTGTGCACTAACTAGGAAATACCAGTTCCTAGAAACCATTTGGCTTTCTGATCCTTTGCTTGTAGCCACCATCCCTGCAGGCTTTCACTAAATAAATTTGGGCATAACTATTGATCCTTAACTGGAATGCATTCCTCTGGATTAAACTGCTGCCAGGTAGAATTTTGGTAACAGGCTCACTAGGTATCTGCAAGAAAGACATGAATGTTCTCTGAGTAAGTAGATTACAGTCCTTTAAACACTAGCCTATAGCAATGGCAGTTTTATTTCCCCTTAAAATCTATTCTTGATCTATGAAAATAGTCAATATTATGGTGCCCGGAGTTTTCTATGTATTACTCATAGGTCAAAAATGGTTGAAATAAAAATATATTCATTTGCATGAACTATTTAAAATAGAATTTATATTTGTTGGGTATTTATTAATACTTCAAAAGCTCATTTAACAAATTCTGTCAGTTTTTCAATTTTGTCCTTCCCTAAATTTACCACCAAAGGATCTACCAACCTACTGCAGTTATAACAATTGTACTTAGGCCAAGCCATGACTGCTATACATGTTTCCATTTCTATTTCATTTCTCAGTGATTCTAACTTGTTGAGATCAAGATAGTGATCTTAAGACAGTTCCCTAGTAATATTTCACAAATCCATGGGGCTTATTCACTAAAAATTCTAAGGAAAACTGATACAAGGAGGTCTATATTGTTATTTTTGAGTCTGACTAGAAGTATTTAGAATATCCATCCTTTAATGATTTTGTTTCTGTATGCTATCAATGGCCTGAGTAGAAAAATCTCAAAAACCTCTAACAAGTGAAGAGATTGAAGCAGTCATTTTTAAAACTATCTTCCCCCACCAAAAAAAACTCAACCTACATAGTTTCACAAGTGAATTCTACCAAGCATTTAAAGTATACCAATTCTTCACAAACTATCCAAAATAGAAGAGGGAACAGTTTCCAATTCATTCTGTGAGACCATTATTACCCTGATACCAAAACCAGAAAAAGACATCACAAAAAATAATCTACAGAATATTCCTTATGAACACACACACACAAAAATCAACAAAATACTAGTAAACTAAATTGAACAAAATATAAAAAGGATTATATATCATGACTGAGTAGATTTAGCTCAGCAACAGAAGGCTAAATTGAATCTAAAAATTAATCATTGTAATACACTCTATTAATAGAGTATAGGACAAAAACCACATTATCATTTTAACTAATGCATAAAAGGCATTTGACAAAATCAGACATTCCTTCATAATAAAAACACTGAAATATCTAGGAATAGAAGGGAACGTTCTCATCTTGTTAAAGGGCATGTGCAAAAAACCCATAGCTAACATCATACTTAATGGCAGAAGCCTAAGATCAGGAACAAAGTCTAATCCCAGGAACAAGACAAGGATGTCCACTCTTGCCACTTCTATTCAACTGGAATTTCTAACCAGGAAAACTATGCAAGAAAAAGAAATAAAAAGCATCCAAATTAGAAAGGACAAAGTAAGGTATCTCTATTTGCAGATGACATGATCATGATGATAAGGAATCCACTTCAAAACGTTGTAACTCATAAACAAGTTTAGCAAGTTTGCAGGATACAAAATAAATATGCAACTATCAACTGTATTTCTATACACTAGCAATGAACAATTCAAAAATGAAATTAAAGAAATCATTCCATTTAAAATGGCTTCTAAAATATTTAAGAATGAATTTATTAAAAGAAGAGCAAGATTTGTACATTGATAATTACAAATATTTTTAAGCTTAAACATCTCTAATTAAATAAATAAGTAAATCCATGTTCATGAATTAGAAGACTTAATATTAAGATGGCAATGCTTCCCAGTCGATTTACAGACTCAACATCGCTATCAAAATGCCAATTGACTTTTTTGCAAACATTGACAAGCTGATACTACAATTCACTTGGAAATTCAAGGGACCTAGGAGAGCCAAAACAATTTTAAGAAAAAGCAAAGTTGGAGTATTCACACTTCTCAATGACAAAACTATAGTAATCAAGACAGTGTAGTAGTAGCATAAGAATAGATATGTAGATCACAATGAATAGGATTACGATTCCAGAAATAAACCCTAAAATTTATGGTCAGTTGATTCTGACAAGGGTGCTAAGACAATGCAGTGTAGGAAATAATTGTCTTTTTATGTGGTGCTGAGATAACCACATGCAAAAGAAGGATGTTGGTCCTTTAACTTGGGATATATGTATCACAATTAACTCCAAATGAATGATAGTCCCAAATGTAAGAGTTAAACTATAAAACTCTTAAAATAAAACAGGAGTAAATCTTTGTGATCTTGGGTTACGTAACGGCTTCTTAACTGCTATACAAGTGCACAGAACAGGGCCATCTGGGTGGATCAGTCAGTTAAGCATCCTACTCTTGGTTTTGGCTCAGGTCATGATCTCATGGTTTCATGGGTTCAAGCCCCACATCAGGCTCCGAGTTGACAGTGCAGAGCCTGAGATTCTCTCTCTCTCCCTCGCTCTCTGCCCCTCATTCACTCACTCTATCTCTTTCTCTCTCAAAATAAGGAAGTTTAAAAAAAAGTACAGAGAACGATGTCTGGCATACAGTTAGGTCTTGTTTATTTTTGAAATCTAGTTAAATAATATTTTATTTTATTTTATTTTATGTTTATTTATTTATTTTGAGAGAGAGAGAGAGAGAGAGTGCATGGGGGAGAGGCAGAGAGAGAGAGAGAATCCCAAGCAAGCTTCCCACTGTCAGCACAGATCCCAACCTAGGGCTCAATCCCACAAACACTGAGATCGTGACCTGATCTGAAATCAAGAGTTGGATGCTCAACTGACTGAGCCACCCAGGCCTCCCCAGTGAAATAATATTTTAATTTCAGTATATTTAGTTATATGAATAATGTGTCTATTGATATATTTTGTTTTATATTACCTTCTTGCTATTTTCTTTCTCTTTTTCTTATCACTTCTTTGTCTCTTAATTCTTTCCTGCCCACTTTTTGGATTAATCAAGTATTTTTTAAAATTAGTTTGTATGTAGTTATTAATGTTTTAGTTAGGCATCTTTGTATGTATTAATGGTAACCTTTGAGATTACACTATGCCTCAAGAGAACTTTTTAAAGTTCTCTTAAATTATTACTTTTGCCTCTTTGCAAATAATTCAAAAGTCTTAAATTGAATAGCACCATTTTCCTCCTTCTGCCCCTTTGTAGTATCATTGTGTTATATTTTACTTTTACATAGGTTATAGTGCTAAAATACATACATATTATTATGGCTTCAGTCAATATTCTTTTATATTTACCGATTTCCAGTTCTCATTCCTTCCTACAGCTCAATGCTTTCTTTCTGGAATATAATAAAACCTTTCTTTGGGAGCATAATTTGTTCCGAAGCATGCTTGCAATCGAGAGCACTTGTATATCAAAGTGAATTTCAAGAACCATTGGCTCAGCTGTGATCATATGACATTCAGTGTCATGTACTATTCATATTGCAAGACATCACTCCTTTAGCAAGTTAAAATTTATCAGAAATGTTTGCTCCTCTTGTGGGACACTCCCAGAACAAGTTACTTGCAATCCAAGGTTTTATTGTATCTTCCTTCAGCATAGAGAAATTTCTTTAGTATGCTGATAGTGACGGGGCACCTGGGGGGCTCAGTCCTTGAGCTTCCAACCTCAGTTCAGGTCGTGATCACAGGGTTCCTGAGTTCCAGCCCTGCATGGGACTCACTGCAGTCAGCACAGAGCCCACTTTGGATCCTCTGTCCCCCTCTCTCTGCCCCTCCCCTGCTTATGTTTTTGCTCTCAAACACTTTTAAAAAATAGTATGCTGATAGTGAATGTGTTCAGCTTTTGTTTACCTAGAAATGTATTTATTTCTTGTATTTTTGAAGAAAAGTTTCACTGAAAATAGAATCCTAAGTCAGTGGGTTTTTGTTTTCCATCATTCTCTGAAAATGCTATTTTATTGTGTTCTATCTTCCATAATCTGTTATAATATGAACAATTCCTGTTACTCCATCAAGGCAATGTCTCTTTTCCCTGGATGCTTTTAAGAGTTTCTCTTGTGTGCTTAGGTGTGTTTCATGTTCTCATCTAGGGTTCTCTAATCTTGAACCTGAATTTTATCAGTTATGGAAAATCCTCAACCACTATCATTTTAAATATTGTTTCATTCATTCCCCTCGTTCTATTACTATAGCTTCCCAATATTTACACCATTTGATCATGCCATAAATATCTCAGGGTTTTTTCCTATTCATATTCTTTTTTTCCCCATGTGTTTTTGTTTGTATTTTCTACTGATCTCTCATTTGATTTCACTAAATCTGTGTTCTGATACTTCTAGTCTACTGTTAATCCAACCTAACAAATTCTTAATTTAGCATTAAGAGTAGAGTATCCATTTGAATCTCTCTTATAGTTTGAAAGTCTATATGAAATTCTCCATGTTTTTTATTTATTAAATTCATATTTTCTTTATTAACGTTAATATATCAGTTGTAGTTAGTTTTTGTCTGCTAACACTACCATCTGGATTATCTGATCCAATTGTCTATTTTTCCCTTGATTTTCTTGTCTCCTCCCTAGTCTTTTAAGTTTTCATTTATATACCAAATATTGTATATTTAGAAAAAAAAAAAAACATATAGACTGAATTTGAACATCTTTTCCCCAGAGCAGATTCATCCTTTCCACTGTTAGGTAGATAGTTTGAGAGGCTAATTACTTAATCCAATAAGGACATGAAATGGATCAGGGATACTTTGCATTTTCTGTATGATTCAATGCATCTGTAGATTTCAATGTCTAAGGGTAAGATTTGTAGAATGTGTTTTTAGGTTTCTTCCACTAGCAGGATTTTGCTGCATCAGAATGAGAGTGTATGAGATTTCACTCTGCTTTGACAGACCAAGATTAATCTTAACTTCACAAGTGTTACACTTTTTACCATTAATTCATTAAACTCTCACAGCAATCCTAAGATCACTACTATTATAATTTGTGTTTTACCTGTGAGGAAGCCAAGCAATAGAGTGATTAAGAAACTTTCCTAAGATCATTCAATAATTAGTCACGGAGCTCACATTTAAACCAAGAAGTCTAGAGCTAGGAACCATGCTCTTAACCACTACACATTCATTATTGCCTTTCATAGATATTGTAAATGTTCAAAATGGGAATTGGTTGAATAAATGATGCAGCTGTCTATAGAATATTGTGTAACCATTAAAATTACCACATAGATCTATATATATTCAGGCACATGAAATGACAGTATATGTATATTCTTAGGTAAAAAAGAGAGAGAGAGAACAAAGCTGTATTATAACATGATTTCATTTTTGTGAAATAAAATAGTAAGGTATGCATTGCTGTAGACATATGGTAAAAATGTGCAAATGTGTGAAAAATATAAAACAATATACATCCACATAGTAGTGATGATTATCAGCCAGCATGGGGCTCTGAGTGAATTTTTACTCTATTTTCTGTATTTTTATTTTTCCCTTTTGTTTCCATTTAACAAGCATGGAATACTTCATTAATTTTTCCATTTATAAGATAAAAATTCATTTAGTAAATACTACAAAGAGTACACTTGAAGGATTAAAAATAATCTAGGGCCCCTAGCTGGCTCAGTCGGTAGAGCATGAGATCCTTGATCTTAGGGTTGTAAGTTCAAGCCCTATGATGAGTGTAGAGATTACTTAAAAATAAAATCTGTTTTAAAATCTAGAATTTTTCCCCAAAATATAAAGTAAAAGCTCTTTATGGGTCACATTTTTCTCTTCAGAAATTGTGATAATTACAAGCTGAAAATCATTCATAAATGTAATGCATGTGAAGAAAATCATAGGTCAATAGTGGAATGACATAAGGAGGACACTCAAAGAAAATAACCTTGAGGTTAACATATGTAAAGATGCATGAAATTAAAAATAAATAAATAAAGGTTGACAACTAGACTTGTCTTAACAGAGAGGTCTTTGACCAATCTGAGTTGTAACTGATAAATTGTGTTTACAGTTCTATGCTTTTGGCTCTCCTGTTTTCTCAAAAGTACCATTGAGAAAGATTGAGTTATTAAATCATACATTCTACTGGATAAATTTTTTATTATTTTCATTTTTAAAATCTTCTCCCTTTTCACACAATTCCTATTTTATAATAGAAGTTAATCATAGTTGTATATGTGATGGTATCCTAAGACTTTCTGACACCTTGATGGCCTTTAATCTATAATGCATAAAAAAGTTATGTTAAATCCTCAATCATAATTTCTAATTTTCCTTTAATCTCTGCATTTTATCTTCCATATTTGAATGACAACTCTTTGTTAAAAATGTATGATATGAGATTGCCAAAGACCAAAATGAGCTCCATTTTGGAGGAGTCCCTCTCTCCAAAAACCTAATCTCTTCTTGCTATTCATCATTGACTCTCCCTTAACTGACAACATGACCGCTGGTCTCTTTTTTTTTTTTTTTAAATGAATAATTTGAGAAAAAATGAAAGGCATGGCTATGTTGGGAAAACCTATCAACCATTTAAAAAACCTTATCATGACTTTTAAGTATCTTTTCTGAGTATCTAATATGTGTCAAACTAGTAGGTGTACATAGTAAATATATACTATAGATTAAAACAATAATGGATTATTTATTAAGCACTTGTCTATTGCTGAGTATTGTGTTTAGTCTTTTACTAAAGCAGAATAACAGCAAACATGTATAACCAGTCCTGTTTTGCAAAATAGAGAACTGAGTCAGAAAAGCTGATTGCCCAATGTCATAAAGGAGCTGAAAAGTGGGGGTGCCAAGCTGCAGACCCAGAGACTTGGTCTAATTGCTGTGCTATATAATTATCAATTGCATAGCTTCCATACCCAGTAAGTTTCATATAAATTTACTAGGAAAATTATAATTAACTAAAAATCAAACAGAACACAATTGTTTTGAGACTCACAAATGAAAAATATAATGTTTTGATTTTCTTTTATTTTGACAACTGCATTTTCTGTTTCTGACTAAAACCAAATTGACAGAAGGAAAATTGCTCAAATATATCATACACACACACACACACACACACACACACACACACACACCTCATCCAACTAATCCCTAAATAACTTTGTAATCAGTCATTGTAAATAATGTATCAGTCTATAATTGGCTAGAATCTGCTCAAATGTATTTAATCAGCCAAAATAAATATTAAAAATATGTTTCAGTATTTTTGGAAGCCAAGTTTACATAATCTTCATTTAAAGTTTCTCTTATTTTGTTTAGGCCATAGCTGTAACTATCTGTAAAGTTTTCCTTCCAAATATAATCAAAATAATGACTAACAGAAAGACTTCCCTTTGCAGAAGCCAGGTCGATGTTGTTTTTAATCATCAATATTCCATCGAGAAAGGTGCCAAAAGAGAAACAGCAAACATTTTTTGTCAAAGTCAGCTCTCCACCAGGCAATTAATTTACTACATGTAGCCTCCCTTTCTGAAACCTAGAACGCAATCCAATCATAAATAAATCATAATAATTAATCTCTTCCAAGCATAAAGCTGTTTAGGATTGTCTTGATCTGAGGCCCTGATGTTCTTTGCCAACAAATTTCTATTCTAGCACCCAGCACAGTACCTAGCACATAGTGAGCACAGATCAAAAGTATTTTTTTTAAATGCATAAATCATTCACTAGCACAAAACAAATATAAAACTAAACGACTCTGAAAAACACTTGAATTAATAATAATGAACTAGTATAAATTATTTAAGATTTATAATGAGGGGCACCTTCAGTTGGTTAAGCGTTGGACTTCAGCTCAGGTCATGATCTAGAGATCCGTGGGTTAGAGCCCCAGGGTGGTCTCCTACTGACAGTTCAGAGCCTGCAGCCTGGACCCTGCTTTGGATTCTGTGTCTCCCTCTCTCTCTGTCCCTCCCCCGCTCGTGCTCTCTCTCTCTCTCAAAAATAAATACACATTAAAAAACATATTTACAAGATCTTCAATGATGTTTCATTTCTAGTGATAATGATGATCTCATTTAGAATGCAAAATAAAGGGGCGCCTGGGTGGCTCAGGCGGTTGGGTGTCTGACTTCAGCTCAGGTCATGATCTCAAAGTTTGTGAGTTCGAGCCCCGCGTTGGGCTCGGTGTGGACAGCTCAGAGCCTGGAGCCTGCCTCAGATTCTGTCTCCCTCTTTCTCTGCTCCTCCCCCACTCATGCTCTGTCTCTGTCTCAAAAATAAATAAGCATTTTTAAAAATTTTTTTTAAAAGAATGCAAAATAAAAATTCTCTTTTAAAATTTATAAAATCAAAAGATACAGATATATAATTTTCTTAACTAACCAAACTTCATTTGTACTTTCTCTTCACTGAGCATTAAGGCAAAAAAAGTTTGGAAGTAATTTTAACCAATATAATCAACTTCAGAGTACCTTCATTTCTTCATTTTCTGAGTTTCATTTCTTTTTTTTTTTTTTTTTTTTATTTATTTATTTTTAATTTTTGGGACAGAGAGAGACAGAGCATGAACGGGGGAGGGGCAGAGAGAGAGGGAGACACAGAATCGGAAACAGGCTCCAGGCTCCGAGCCATCAGCCCAGAGCCTGACGCGGGGCTCGAACTCACGGACCGTGAGATCGTGACCTGGCTGAAGTCGGACGCTTAACCGACTGCGCCACCCAGGCGCCCCTGAGTTTCATTTCTTCAATCATTAGTATATATTTATTTCCTTCCTGATGATAACAATAGCAAAGTCATTTTTATTTTTTTTTTTTTGTTTATTTTTTTTTTTTAGAGAGAATGCAATCAGGGAAAGGGCAAAGGGAAAGAAAGAGACAATCTTAAAAAGGCTCCATACCTATCACAGAGCCCAACGAGAGACTCAGTCTCACAAACCACGAGATCATGACCTGAGCCAAAATCAAGAGTCAGAGGCTTAATCGACTGAGCCACCCAGGTGCCCCCAAAATCATTTTACAGACAGTAATTTCTTTAATAAAAATTTTGATTGAGTTTGGATTGAATACTCTTCTTCCTCATAGTTCTAACATTTTTCCAAACTGGTCCTTTAATTTAATCAAGTTATTGAAACAATAGCAAACTTAAATATTCTAGATCATTAATTAAACTTGATCAGGATTCTTAAATATGATTAATACATGGCGAATTTTTCAAATGTTGCAGAATATAATAATTACAGAATAATAATCGTAAACACTTTCGATGCTATGCATGGATTCCCTAGTAAATAGAAAATGGCAAAAACATATCTTTTCTTGCCTCATTCTCACCAAAAGAGAGATGGAAACTTTGCAACCCTGCTGTACAGTCTAAAAATGACACAGATTTTCTTTGACATAGTACAGATCAGTGGCCCTAATCCATTCCTTTTACCATATAAAGGTGGTCATTCAAATCCAGCCTTCAGTTGATGCTTGAATCCCTCAAATTCCTTCCATTCCCCACTTCTTGGCAGTTCTTAGAATGTGCCTTCTTGGTTGTTGAGAAATGAAGCCTATTCCTGGCCGAAACCCACCAAAATTTGGTTATTTATTTCAAATAGATTCAAAAAGAAGTTTTCATTTGAGTAGTCAATATATTTCCCTGTATGAATTATCTACAGTTTTGTACACTTATCTGTATGAACATTTATTTTTCTGGTCTGGTTGGAAGGATAGCAGAGAAGAAGAAGTTTAAGAAAAAGAAATTAATGCCAGATTAACTCTTCTCAGCTAGCAGTGATAAAGAGGTGCAAAAAGCTTATTCTGTCCAGGGGCAGAGGAATTTACTTTTTGCTTGCCACGCAGAACTTCCAGGAAAACAGCAAGAAGAAACATTCAGACCAATGAGAAGAGAAGAACCTGTGTACCAATGATGAACACAACAATGGACATCTCAGCTTAAGATGAAATCATACCTTCACACAGGGCTGGGACAAGAGTAAGGTAAATGAGGCACAGACCTTGAGCACAAAACACTAAGATCAATTTAACACACGTGTATTAAAGTTCTCCTCTCTACCAATATAATTCTGGGATCTGCCTTTCATAAAATGTCTTACCTCAAAAGAATTAAATAAGTCAAAGATGGGTAAGCTGTAAGTTAAAATAAGTATCATTAGAGAATTACAAATAAATTCCCATCAGGTTCAACAAAAGGTAGCTTACACCTATGGGTAATTGTATCTAGGAATTACATCATGGGCGCTATTCTCTACATAACTCCATCCCCGCTCCTTTCCCAGGACTTAGTAGGACTGAACGTCTGTTTCCTCTTTGGTTGAAAGGCCTAAGGGACTATTTCTGGCCAATGAGTTGCAAGTGGCAGTGGTGTTGGTTACTCCCAGCCCAGAGCATTTAATTGCTAATGTAAGGCTTTGCAGAGTTCTTTTTTTTCTCCTCTGGCATAGTAAGGAACAACTTTGAAATGGTAGTCTCTGAAGAGCTAAAATTAATAGGATTTCCATGCTGCCCCATAAAGTACATGTAGCATGAGCAGGAAAAAAAAACTTTGCTGTCTAAAGTCTCCAAGACTTTGGAGTTCCATTTTATTGTGGAATAACACAACCTATCCTCATCAAAATGACATCTAACCTCAGTGTTCAAGAACAGTTTATGAATAGGTTTGCCGATAAAATTCAGGGTGCCCAGCTGAATTTGAATTTCAATAAACAATGGAAAAAATTAGTATAACTATGTTCCATGCGTTGTTTGGGACATACTTGTACTAAAAAAATTATTCATTGTTAATCTGAAATTCAAATATAATTGGACCTTCCATATTTTTACTTGCTCAATCTGACAACCCTATTTATGAAGGCAGTAGTACCTGAGATGGATTTTAAATAATTAATAGATTTTTGACATATAGAAAAGATAAGCAAATGCTCAGGCAAGGGTCCAAAGGCCAAAAGTACAGAATGTTCCAAGATCAGGAAGTCTAATTTAACTGAAACACCGTGTACTTGGAATGGAAGACATCCTTACATGTTGTTATTTCCTAGGATTTCATCCATGACCCTACTCTCATTATTCTATGTTTGTCCTAAGCAGTATCATCCACTCCAGTCCTTCCTCTCATGAGCTGGAAGTGGACTAGATAGGCAGGCTGGTCTATAACTCACTTCTATAACCTCCCCCCGTGACAGCCACCATCTCTTGCCTAGATTCTTACAATAGCCACCTAACCCTCATTCAGCCCTTGCTCCCACTCCTATATGTTTCAATATAGTGACCACAGTAATCATTTTAAAACAGAAGCCAGATCATGTCACTCTTCTACTCAGAATGTTTCAATGGCTTCCATTTGACTCAGAGTAAAAGTTGAAGTCCTTACAATTGGCCTACAGGCCCTATAAGATCTTGTGCTCTGCAAACTCTGACTTCATTTACTATTGTTCTTATCTTGCCCCACACCAGCCAAATGGCCTCCTTGATGTAGCTCAGAAGCAGCAGGCACACTCTCAGCATGGAACCTTTGCACTCCCTCTTGACTCTACTGGAAAACACTTTCCCCTTATTCTTTGGCACAGTTTGCTATCTTCCTTCCTTCAGGTCTCCACTCTAATATTACCTTTCCAATGAAGCCTTTCCTTATGGCTAGGACATTGCAATCCTCATCTCTTATCAGATATTTTCTTTCATCACCATGTAATACACAATGTATTTAACCATTTATTCTGTCTGCTCCCCCAATGAGATATAAACACCACAAGGATAAAGGCTTTTGTTTTATTCATTGTTGCATCTCTAGTGCCTAAAACAGCAACATGCACATAGAAGGTTTTCAATGAATATTTTTAAATGAATTAATGCATAAATATTGTGGAAGACAAGAAGAGTCTTTTATGGTTTGAAATCAGTAAGCATATCATTTGAGTTCTTCTTTTTTTTTTTTTTAATATTTATTTTCAAGAGACAGAGTGCGAGTGGGGAAGGGGCAGAGAGAGAGGGAGACACAGAATCCAAAGCAGGCTCCAGGCTCTGAGCTGTCAGCACAGAGCCCAATGCAGGGCTCAAACTCACCAGCTGTGAGATCATGACCCAAGCCAAAATCAGACACTTAACTAACTGAGCCACTCAGGAGCCCCATCTGAGTTCTACTTTAGCAAGATTACTTTAGCAACCAAGTGTAAAAGGAATTGTGATACTCTTAATTAAAAAAAAAAAAAAAAAAAAGCTAAACCAAAACATCAATGTAGGGAAGTCCAATAAAGTTATGATTTTTTTCTAAAATGTTTCCATGTATTTTTGAATATCTAATACCAAACTTTTTAAGAAAATACATGCTCCTATTTTCCAATGCCATAATCTTCTCATGAATAATCCCATAAATAACACAGGAGAGATAAGAGTTCATTGAGGAAGCTATTTCTACAACAATAAAAGGGCAATAGTTGGGCGAATGGGAAAAATATGTATGTGAGAGATAATATAGTATGACAATTTTAGAGTTATGCAATCAATTGGATAAGGAAAAATGTAGAAAAATTTTCAAGATATCTCTGGAGTTCAAGACCCATGTGATAGTGCTGTAAATAGCAACAAAACATTTTACAGAGAGTTGGAATTTTTAATCCTTATGGGTTATTCCTATATCATTTTAATCACCTTTTAAATTCTTTTATCTACTCTCTGTTAGCAGACCATGTTTCCATCAGCTTTGCTCATCCCTATCCCATATCAATGTTTAGCAAACTATTTGCATTCTTTCAAGAATATAAGAGCAGTTGTAGTTTATCTTAAATTTTAATAACTAATAAAGCTCTTTCATGAAATAGATTTTCATTTTTTAACAGTTTAATTTTTCAATAGCTAGTTATTATAGGTTCATTTTAGGCACTACATTTTCTTACTCATAGTATTAAAAAGGAACCCATGTGATAGTTTATCATTAAAACAGATAAAAATACAATGAAAGTCTTAGAAGAAAATATAGGAGAAAAGCTTCATGATGTTGGATATGGCAATTGTTTCTTGGATATGATACCAAAAGCACAGAAAACAAAAGAAAACATAGATAGGTTGGACTTCATCAAAACAGAAAACCCCTTATGCCTCAAAGGACACTGTCCACAGAGTAGAAAAGCAGCATACAGAATGAAATAAAGTATTTTCAAGTCATATATCTGATATGGACATGATATCAAGAATATATAAAGAATTTTTACAAGTGAATGACAAAAAACACACACAACCTGACAAAAAAATCAGCGAGGGATTTGAACAGATATTTCTCCAAAGAAGATATACAATGACCAAGAAGCACATGGAAAGATGTTCAACATCACTAGTCATTAGAAAAATGCAAATCAGAACCACAATGAGATACTACTTCATACTCATTTTAAATTGTTATTATAAAAAAAAGAAATTAACAAGTTTTGGCAAAAATGTGGAGAAACTGGAAATCCTGTACATTGCTGGTGGGAATGTAAAATGATACAGCCACTGTGGAAAAATGTTAAGATGATTCCTCAAAAACTTAAACATAGAATTACCATATGATCCAGAACTTCTACATCCAGGTACAGATCCAAAAAAAAAAAAAAAAAAAGAAAGGAAGAAAGAAAGCAAGGACTTTAACAGATACTTGTATACACACATTCATAGCAGCATTATTCACAGTTGCCAATTATAGAAGTAATCCAAGGTCCCATCAACCAATGAATGGATAAACATGGGGCACCTGGGTGGTTCAGTAGGTTGAGCATCCAACACTTGATTTCTGCTCAGGTCACGATCTCAAAGTTTTTCTCCCTCTCTCTTTGCCCCTCCCCCACTTACACTCTCTGTCTTTCTCAAAATAAGTAAATAAAGCTTAAAAAAAAAAGCCAGATTAATGGATAAACAAAATGTGGTACATACATGCAATGAACTATTATATTGCCTTTTTTAAAAAGGGAAGAAAACTTTTACAGATGCTATAACATGAATGAAATTTCAGGATATTATGCTAAATGAAATAAGCCATTCATAAAACGGCATATATTGAGATTTCTAGAATAGCTAAATTCATAGAGACAGAAAGTAGAATGGTGGTTTCCAGGGGCTGGAGAAAGAGGGGAAAGGGGGTTAGTATTTAATGGGTACAAATTTCCAACTGGGAAAGATGAAAATGCTCTGGAGATGGATGGTTGTGATGGTTGCACAACAATATGAATGTAGTTGATGCCATTGACTTTACATTTAAAAATTATTAAAATAGGGGCGCCTGGGTGGCGCAGTCGGTTAAGCGTCCGACTTCAGCCAGGTCACGATCTCGCGGTCCGTGAGTTCGAGCCCCGCGTTGGGCTCTGGGCTGATGGCTCGGAGCCTGGAGCCTGTTTCCGATTCTGTGTCTCCCTCTCTCTGCCCCTCCCCCGTTCATGCTCTGTCTGTCTCTCTCTGTCCCAAAAATAAATAAAAAACGTTGGAAAAAAAAATTAAAAAAAAATTATTAAAATAACAAATTCTATAGTATGTATATTTTATCACCCCCCCAAAAAAGACAAATTGATTCACATTCTTGCAGCTTCCAATTAAAATCCCTTCATAAAAAGAACAATGAAGAAAAAGAATACAACATATCATATTCCATGGCACTGTGCAATAGTTCTGATTCTGGTGAGAAAGATGAGAATCAAGATATTTGTCCAACTCTCCCTCTCCACCCCTGTCCACACATGTCTGTTCATTGAGAAACCTCACCAAGCCCAGACAGTATTATAATAATTGTCTGACAATTTTTCTTCCTGATAAGTTCTCTTTTTCTCGGTAATTTAATATTAGTAAATATAATTTAATATGATATAATTTAATAATTTAAGTTAAATATAAGTTAATTTAATATGTTACAAGCTTTTACTATCCTCTCAAATGTCCTCTGCCACTTCTCGCCTCCTACTTTATCATAAAAATCAAGGCCTCAGACATGAACCAGTTCATCTCCTGGCCCATTTAGAATTTTATCTACATTAAATTTAATACTATTTAATTATCTTTATTCTCAGAGAATATATGATTCTTGAGCCATCCATTAATCCTTTCACCCATATCCATTTATTCATTCATTTAGGAAATATTATTTGAGCATCTGCTATGAATCATTTCATTGTCTACCTTTTCTATAACCCATTTCAAAAATTATTTATTTTCCTTTTTCTCTATTTCTTGATTTCTCCTGGCTCTGAGTTAATTCAAGTCATATCCAAACTCAAACAATATCCTCTATTGAATCCAAATGGACAGTTCTTTGAATCTGCAAGTCTTCTTACTAAAACCCTTTCACTTTCCCTTAGGCAATTGCCTTGAAAGAGTATTTTATACTAAAATTTTCTATTTTTCCTCTCTTCACACTGATACTTCAGTTCACAGAAATATGGAATCTTCCCACATAGAAACTGCACATCCAAAAGTTATTGATCACTATGTTGATAAATTGAATAAGTACTTTTCAGGCCTTATATTATTGGATTTCCAGACTATCTATGGCATGTTGGCCTTTGCTTGGATCCTTTATAAATGTTTTATACCCATAGGTTGATGATTGGCCATATCTTGTCTGACCATACCTTTTCTCCATGGCCATTATTTCTCATGATACTTTGTGAATCCTCTTCTGCACACTCTTTATATTTTGCCATGTCAGAGGGTTCTATACTTGGGGTATTAGTCTCATTACTCTACATACTTGCATTTAGGTTTTTTAATCCACTCCAGCCCTTCCTCTCATCTAAGCTTCAGGCATATAGTCAAATGACTGATAAATGCATGCATCTGAATGTCCCACAAACACCCCAACATGCCTACATTGTATTTATCATCTTTGTCTTATAACCTTAATCTCAGTTAATGACACTAGTCACTCACCAAAACCTAGGAATCATTTGACTCTCTCACTTTCTACATATAATTACTTCAACACTATGTTGCAATTACATCCCAAACACATTTCAAATACAGAAGAGTGCCTTTTCCATATTAACTAGCATTGCCTTAATTGAAATCATCATAGCCCCATAAATCACTGGTGGAGCTTCCTAACTCCCTACTGCTATTCGTGCCCAAATTTATATAAACCCATTCTCCTTGCTAGAGTGGGTACGATCTATCTGATTGAACTGTGCCTTCAGTTAACAATGAATCCTTAATACTTCAACTTTAGAAACAGAATGGTTCATTTCAAATGATACAGTAAATTTATACAATCTCTTTGAAGATAAATTTAGCAATTCTTATTAAAGGCCATTATAACATTTGTGACCTCTGAAACAGCAATCCAAGTCCTGAGACTGTGTCCAACAAAAAAGTTCAAAAGAAAAGAAAATGTGTACTTGCAAATATATTCTTATCACTAAGACCTCAATAATAATTTATAATAGCGAATAAAGAAATATATTGATTGAACATTGTGTCTCATTAAAAAGTGTGAAGAGGAAGACTGTAGCAACATGACTGTGTTAAGAAGTTAAGACAATGCTCCAAATTATTATACACTGTGCTTCAACTTTGTATATTAGAAAATAGAAAGAAATGAAAGCAATTGTTTTAGAGTGTATTAGTTTGCTAGGGCTGCCACAACAAAATGTCCAAGACTGGACGATTTAAACAGAAATTTATTGTCTCAGTTCTGGAGGCTAGAAGTCCAAGATCAAGATGTTAGCAGATTTAGTTTTTCCTAAAGCCTCTCTCCTTGGCTTGTAGATGGCTGTCTTCTCCCTATCTTCACATGGTCACCCCTCATTCTGTGTTGTCTGTGTCCTAATCTCTTCATATAAGGACACCAATCATGTTGGTTGGTGAAGACCCACCCTAATGACCCTATTTTAACTTAATTAACTCTTCACTGGTCCTATCTCCAATACAAACACATTCTGAGGTGCTGGGCCTAGGGCTTCACTATATTAATTTAGGGATGATACAATTCAACTTATAGCATAGGGTAACAGAATTCTAAGTGAAACTTTTTTTTTATCATTTTATCAAGTCTTATTAATATTATAATAGAGCTTTAACATGAAAATTAAAAAAAATAAGAGCTACTTTCCAAGCAAAGCTGCTACAAAATGAAGTGAGAATTAAAGGGAAGAATTAATAAACTTACATTAAGAAAGTGAATAAAGTCTGATCCATCCCCCCACTTCCTGGCAAAAAGAACAGTGAAGAAACATCATTAAGAGGTAATGGTATTCCATGAACAGACACAGGGTTCAGGAAATGTGCCTACAACCCTATAACCTTATTGTTGAAATCTCAAATATTATATATATATATATATATATATATATATATATGTATATATATATATACATATATATATAACATAATATAATTACATTATATAATACACATTTTTAAAGAATTGTTGAATTGAAAGGAAATTTGAGAATTATATAAATTAAGATGCTTTCAGTTGCAACCATCAAGGAATCAATTTGACTAAAAATACAGGGAACTTAGATCTCAAATTTTATGAAAACCAGAAAAAGGAGAGGCTTCAAGTTTGGCTGTCTCACCAGCTCAGCTAGGTCATCAAGTGGTCAGGTTCATTCAAATGGTCTGCTCTAACATCCTTTGTCATTGCATCCTTCGTCAAACAAAAGTTTTAGTCATCACATCCAGATATAATGTCATGCAAAGAGAGAAAACTTAGTTCTCATCTTGAAATGCATTGTTTGGAAGGAGGGTGCTCTCTGCAAATGTTTCCTTGGGGATGTGACCTAAAATTTCATTGTTTTGGTGAATTATTTACTTATAAAATGAGTAACATTGTTCTCGGACCAGTCAGTCCCACCATTGTACCTAGGTTGGGGTCAGTATCATCAGAGACATACAGCTATCCACAGAGAATGGTGGTTGACTGAACAAAATTGGGATTCTCTTATGAGGAAAGGATGTGGAAGACAGAGGTAAATAATAATGTCATTGTCTTATATATTAACACTCTAAAGGTGAAAAACAGACAGATTAAATACCTTGTCCAAGAATTGAGTGATGAGCCCTACCATTGATGCTCATGTCTTTTTGAAAGTGGAGTATCCAGTGAGAACACTGGTATTCCTCTCGCTTTTGTAATATAACTTACCCCCAAGAACACATTGAAGGCATGGCTCAAACACGAACTACTAAATGGACTCTTCCACTTTCATCACAATCTATATCTATGCATAATGTAGTTCTATGAACCACATGAATTAGCACAGATGCATACATAGGCCTACTACATGCCTGTAGAAACTAGGCCTTTTCAAAAAGAAATCAAATGGTAGGTAAGAATTACACCAGAATATTGATCTACAGAGATGGCAAAATGATTCTTGAAGTTCTTAATGTAATGGACATCAAATTTTTCAGCAGTCACTGTTGGTGAAGGCAGTGTGAAAAGTTTCCTTCTTGAAATTATGTTTTGTTGACTACCAAAAATCTTTTCAAAGACCTCATTGCAGAGTAAAAAGCATCCTAGATTTGGAGTAAAAAAATCCCAAGTTTGGAATTAGCTTTGCAGCCTACAAACTTTGCAAACATGGAATTATTTACAGCCCTGCAACCCTCAAATGGGAACTTAATCAAGTAAAACAAAAACAATAACAATAACACAAATACACCGCCTCAAAAAAACATCGCAGAACTGCAGTGAAGAAAAGTGAGATAATATATATGAAAGCATGTAGAATACAGCTTTGCACAAAGAAGACACTTCTACCTTTGACACAGAAGGATCCAAACAGCCAGCATGAAGCAAGGAATACACATTAAGACTGCGATTTCGGGGCACCTGGCTGGCTCAGTCGGTTAAGCATCCAACTTCAGCTCAGGTCATGATATCACAGTTCATAATTTCGAGCCCCACATCGGGATATGTGTTGACAGCATGGAGCCTGGTGACCTCATATACAGATTCAAACCCTTCTCAATGACTTTCCAGCTATGTGAACACGGACAAGTTATTTGACCTCATCAGATCTCAATTTCTTCATCTATCAAATGGGGATCATTGTGCTGATATCACAGTTTTATCAAAATGATTAACAATAATAATTCTGTGAAAACATAACTGAGGTCTCTTAAATCATTTAATCCCCATTACAAGTCTATTAAGGAAATGTTATTATCTGGATTTTCAGATAAGAAAATGGAGGTAAAAGGAGGAACAGGACCATACCCAAAGTCATACAGGTGGGTAAGTGACAGACTTGGAATTATAACTCAGGCAGCCTGCTTTCAAATTCCTGCTCTTTCCAGTGTGCCTGTCAGGCACATGTTAACAACGTGGTGTGTGTAAATGCACAATGCCTGCCTGACTTCTGAGAAGTACTGAATGTGTGAAATTTTCTAAGATCTTCAGTCCCTTACTCCAAACCCTGAAGGCTGGATCTTTTTCAGAATTCCAAATTTTTTAGGTTTTAGAAAGACAATATGGTACCTTTAACACATGTTATGTGAAACTTTCAGCAGAGTCTGGGGCAGCGCCCCATAATCAAGCACATTAATATTTCTGCAGCAATCAGAACATTCACACTAAATGGGATAAATAAAGAAAACTATAAATAGTGTCACCCCACTTCAGGACAAGTTTTACTGCAAATCAGGTACTAAAAAATGTTCTGTTTCCAGAGATTGGGGAGTTGAGAATTGAGGGCAAGAAATTGTTGGCTATTTTATGCTTGGCACTCTACTGTATGCTAGGGACTCGAGATGTCTAACAGCACAGCAGTAGAGACAGAATTAATACATTATCATCCCAACCTTCTATCCCAAAATATATTGTTCTGTGATCTCTACTTCTAGACTCCTAATGATGGCGTCGTGAGCAATCTGATTGTTAATTCATGTTACTGTTTGTGGCTGAGAAGAGCCCAAGGGTTACCCCTCTCAGGAAACATATTTACATGTTAACAGAGTCATTCAAAAATCACAGGGCATGAATTAAAAGGACTGACCCTACTACTGGAAGTTTTTTTACATTATATAAAGTAACATGGTACAAAGAGTTTGGTGTCCCTCAACTCAAAATCGTCCACTAACAGACTACCTACACAGAGACCTCAAGCCTCAATTTGACAAATCCTTTGTGCTAAACAAGTAGAAGCTTCCATAACTATGATCATTTCTAAAACAAATTCTAGTCTATTACAGGAGATACTCACCAGAATAAAAATATTAAGCTTTCTCAATGTCCAATCAAAAAAATGAAAAATACAAAAACCACTGTGCCTAATGCATCAAAATTATCAGACATATTCCGAAATAAAATAATCAGTTACTGGAAAGACCTGGAAATAACAAGACCCCAGAGATAAGAGCAAAATACATTTGAATTTCCGTAAAGCTTTGATGTGCTTTGAAATATCATCTACATATGTTAGGAATTTTAACATAATCACTATGCTACTTTTCAAGTCCAACTGAATGAGATCTGTCTTTTCACCATAATGGGGATGTAAGAAAATGGAATGTCTGTCAGCTCCCCTTAGGGAAGCTTCACAACTTTAATAACAGAAATCTGTTTTACCCTGGAATTAGAAACTAAATTAAATAACATTTTTGTCTTAAAATATTTGTTTGACCAAAGAAAAGTGAAGCTGTTACTATTTTTCCCAGTTAAAAAAAAAAATCTAGATTGTCCAGTAAAAATGTAAATACTTGTTTGGTTTTTTTTTAAGGAGCCTGTAATTATTCGAGTTTGTATACATTTGTATGCAGGCAAAAACTGACAATCAGGTGTATGACAATAAGATGTTCAAACAGAAAAATCTTGCCTAGATTAGTGTAATGCTTCTTTAACCGGTAGCTCTCCTTCCATTCTTGATCTTCTCCTATCCATTCTCCAAATGGTAACAATGATATTTCTAAAATTTAAAATGGATTTCGCCACTCATCTTCCGATCAATTAACCCCTCACTAAATTCTCATCGCTCTTAGGATAAAGCCCAACATCCTTTACGTGGCTTACCAGGCTCTCCAAAGTCCCCATCTGCCTCTGCATCTCTGTCCATCTCTCCCTCAGATGCTCAGAGTTCCAATCTTACTCAACTTCATTCTCTTCCTCACCACTGGTGCACCTGATACTCTTCATGCCACAGTTCACACACATCCTTGTTCATACCCACTTCTAATCCACAATTTCCTTCAAGATTCTATATAAACTTCAATCCGTATAGGCTTTCTCTGATCATCTTGGCTTGGTTAGATCCACTTTCTAGATGTTTCCTATATATCCCCTATTAAAACACTTATCATATTTGATTGTAATGATTGGTTCTGGTTTTCCAGGCACAAATTCTATAAAGATTTGTGTGTTATCTCATTAATACTCATTAACAGAGTATTTCACTTTTGTAGACACACAAAGAATGAATAATGTTTAAAAATACATATGTCTTGTAGGATCTGGACATTTGTTGTTCTATTCAAGAACATATACCTATTATGTAGAGTCTTCATAGGTGTTGATTGGCTAAGCTAAGGAAACCTGGATTAATAGCACTGAATTTAATCATTAATAATAACATCCACCATTGGATGAGTACCTTCTTCATGAAGGCAATTTACATATTTTTCTCACTTAACTCTTACTACATCTTAATATTCAGCAAAGAAAGGGAGGTAATTTCCTGGAAGTGAATAACTAGATTGGCAGAGCTGGAATGTGAGCCCCAGTCCAATTCCACCAGGCACTTCTTCTCACTACCTTACATTGTCTGATATTATGTGCTGCCACACAGTATCACAGTATTTCTTGAATTAAGGAAATGTAAGGGTCACCAGGCACAATGATCTCTTTTAATGATCTATAGCACATGGGAAAGATTATATTCAAAATATTCATCAAGTCCTGTATGATGCGTTGATTGAAGAGCCACTCATGCACCTAAGTGCTTGCTTGTGAAATGATCTGTGAATCCACAGAGACAGAACAGAGTTGAAATGCTTGTGGTGGTTACATGCTCAGTTCTCACTATTTAGAACCAAGGCTGAGCAATGGTTGAGACCGGTGATATACTCATGGGAAATTTTTAGCATGTAGGCATTCATAAATGGACAAGTGAATGCAGTGAAGGGAGCAGAGGTGTAGAGCTGGAAAGATGCAGAGAACAAATGTGGAGAGGTGAGAATAGATTCCACATCTGAAATGATTTAAAATCTTTTGAATTTTCTCACAGGAGTTATAGAACCAAGAGTTTCAAGAAGGACTTTATATTTAATTCTTTAAAGGAATGGTAACAGGGGCGCCTGGGTGGCTCAGTCAGTTGGGCGTCCGACTTCAGCTCAGGTCATGATCTCACACTCCGCGAGTTCAAGCCCGGCGTCAGGCTCCATGCTGACAGCTCAGAGCTTGGAGCCTGCTTCGGATTCTGTGTCTCCCTCTCTCTGCGCCCCTCCCCTGCTCATGCTCTGTCTATGTCTCAAAAATAAATAAATAATAATAATAATAAACATTAAAGGAATGGTAACAGATAGCATATTTGATCAGATACTAAGGGATAGAATTATGAAAGACATCCTTTGGCACAATGGTAACATTTGCAATTACATGCAATTTATTCGTTCACACACTTACTCAATTTCTATATACTTCTGAAAAGAGAATAGTGTGAAATCTGTAGTCTACTAAATATAAGTATTATCACAGTCACCTATAAATGCTACTTTGGTTATTGATCCCAATGTCATTGTAATTCCAGTAAAGAAAATAGAGGTATACCTTCAGTGGAGTCTCACAGAACAAAGGAGTCTACAAATCCTGAATTTTCGGAAATTTTCTTTAGGTTTCTTTGAGTTCTAGTGCATTTTGAAGAAAAACATTGCACTCTCCCTCACCATTCCTTCTGTGCCTCTGCACACTACTCGAGCCAAAATGATTAACTTGTGGGGTGCCCTCAAACTCGAAGCATTCCCAGTGTTGCTCCCCTTACTGGCAACATAGTTGTTCTTAGTCCTCTGCCTACCTTGATTCTGTCATTTAAGACTCAGCTCAGCTGTTGCCCTCCTCAAGGAAATCTATCCTGATTCCTAGGTGTGGTCTGGGTCAGTTGCTCGCTCCAAGGGTTCTTAAGACATTCTGTGTATGCCTCCCATGAATTTATCAAACTGTGTAATTGCCTGCTTACCTGTCTGCTGCACCCCCAAACCCCAGTTACATTGTATGTTCTTCAGGCTAGAGGCAAGTTCAGCACCAATAGCACTTAGTAGGCATGAAACTCAATAAATATCTAATCCGTGAATAATGAAAATTGATTTGGGTACTTAATTTTTCTCATTGATAATTTCTCTCTGTGGTGTGCATTAGAGTTGATATTAGAGGTGATATTTTTTGTAAGTTCACTAAATCCTTTAAAGAAGAAAGACTATGGAATTCTCAACATGTTACATTTTCAGCACCAGGAACTCCATTTGCACACACTGCTGCATCTTAGGAACATGCTTTTTTAAAGCTGTTACATTCATATTTTTTTATGAAATTCATAAATGACCAATGGAAACAAAATTAGAAATAAATATTATTTTAGGATGAAAAAATAAATGATGGGAACCAACAAGTGAAGGTAGAGTGTGACTCATTTCTCAAACAGAATTTTTTTTATGATGCAGCATCTCAAAGGACTTGTGTATTGAAGAACACACTTCTGTTTGGAAAGATTATGCCCTTAGTATGACATTGACATTGTTTAAAACATTTTTAGAAGTCCTCTGTTGGAACTGACTCAAGAGACAATTTACCAAACACTAGAAAATCAGTCTTACTGAGTAATAGTTATAGGATATGCTCTTTTGTTCCAACCTCCTTCTTTGTCCTTATTTTCTTAGCTGCTTTCCTTCACCTGCTTGTTCCTCGGTTACTGAATCATAGGGAGCTCACAGTGGGGCATGCTGGCACGGCTTACGAAGACAGCTATTTGCAGAAGAGACACAGTGAAGGCCAAAGGGAATGACTGTGGAACCAAATTGAAGGCAGAGACAAGAAACAGTCTTGCTCAGAGTATATCATGGAGCAGACTGCTTAATTTAAGTTTAATTACGCACTGACTGTTACCTGTCTTAAAATGCCACAAGCAATGACATAAATATAACAGTCTAAGGAATATAAATGAAAATTATGAGAAATCACATTATCAGAAGGTAAGAATTCATATACCCATATATTTAAAAACACAACTATGGTAAAAACATGGATCTCTATATAGCACATTAACATTAACAGTTCCCCCCTTTGTGTGCAATTCTTTAGTAATGATTAAAATCCCTATTTATTCAATAGTCAGACCTCTTTTGAGTAAAATGTATTGGGAAGAGGCCATCAACAGGCAAACGGAAGTCATATAAAAGTCAACAATATGTAAAAAATACAGAGTCACTTAAAGTATGTTGGTTCAATACCATCTGAATGAAAGTGACATTAAATTTTACCCTTCCTCCAGCTCTGGGACCACAGATACCACCTCTGGCAAGGACTCAACCATCTCTGCTGTTGTTCTGGCAGTAGTGTCACTGGATGGCTTGAGAAGTTATCTCTATTTGAGCACTGACTGCTTCAAAAATTAGAGCTAGAGATACAGCAGACCCTGTACAGCACCATGAAGATGTAGAGTCAGAAAATTTGGGTAATGCTAAAATACTGAGAAACACCTCAAAATGAGAGAACCAAAAATTTCATTCTAAATTCTCTTTAAAACACCATGGGAGTGAGGTGCCTGAGTGTCTCAATTGGTTAACTGTCCAACTCTTGACTTCGGCTCAGGTCAAGATCCCACAGTTTGTGAGACAGAGCCCCATGTTGGGCTCCGCACTGGGCATGGAGCTTGCTTAAGATTCTCTTCTCCCTCTCCCTCTGCCTCTCTCTCTCTCTTTCTCTCTCTCTCTCTCTCTATTTCTCGAAAAGAAAAGAAAAGAAAAGAAAAGAAAAGAAAAGGAAAAGAAAAGAAAAGAAAAGAAAAGAAAAGAAAAGAAAAGAAAAGAAAAGAAAAGAAAAGAAGCGAAGCCACAGTGTAGGGTTGCCACTGTAAGGTAGCAAATCAACTACCTTTACATGTCAGATAAGAAACAAATATTTTTAGTATAAGAATGACCCATAATTTGGTACACATATTTATACTAAAAACACTTATTTATTGTTTATGTGTAGTTCAAAGCTAGCTAAATATTGTATTTTATGGCAACACTACATCCATAAAGACATACTATAGCCCAGAAGGTTAAGAACAAAAATTAACAACATGCCAGAATCCAGGAAGAGTTTAGACTAATAAAATACCTATTGATGAGAATAGTTAAGAATTAATGTTCATAGCAATATTGTGCAAACTTTTGAAGTGGGAGTTGAGAAGGAGTAAATGTTGACTGGGATTAGGGAAATCCGAAAACCCCCTTGAACTTAAAAGTTATAGTTGGTGCAGTTCTTATGTCTGACTAGGAAAACCACATCATACAAGAATCATTCCAAGAATAATCTTTCAAAGAATGGGAAGTACTTAATAAGAAGGAAGAACTCTACTTCTGCAACAGTATTTTTCCTTAGTTGTTACTCTTTTGATTGCCCAACAAGTGGAGAGAGTTGCCAGTGTAGTCATGTTCTCCGATATCAGCAGTGTAACAATGAGCCATGGGAACTCCTGCTCCTTGTTCCTTATTGTCTAAAAACCATTTCAGGGAGCCACAGAGCTGAAGGAAGAAAGAGGCTTACAATTGTTTCCCTCAGAGATACATTTGCAGGTTGCCTTTGGAGTGCTGCATGCAGGGATATATATATTAAATAATCCACTTATGAAATAATCAGTCAACCAGCCTGTCAGGAAACACTTCTTTGAGTACCTACTACGTACCAGTATATCCTAGGCATTGATAATTCATTAAACAAAAGTGATCTCAGTCTCCCCTGTGCCTCTTGATCATTCACTCCTTGTGCCTCATTCAAAGAAGCAGGCAATGGTATTAGGAATACTATCTTACTTTATTTCACAGTCCAAACCTAGTGCAATTATACTCAAGGCAATGATGGAAAGTTGTCAGCTGTGCTCTCCACAATCTATGAACAAAAATGCAAATATTCTTCAAAACTCTCTACCACAGCCTCTTGGATTTTCTATCTGTGATCCAATGGAAAAAGAGCTCTCCTGTCCCCTGATCCAGACATACAACAAGCACTTGATAGATACCACCAATCATTAGACTAAAGATTCGCACATCAGCCTGCCCTTAAGCTTCATATAATAGTAATTACCATTTATAGAAGGCTTATATTATATTAGACATTCTGCTATACTTATTAAATGCATTATTTTATTTAGTTCTCCTATCATTTAATCCCCATATACTCACTTCATGACTAGGTTCTTTCACAAATAATGAAACAGAAATTTAAAGAAGTTAATTACTTTATCCAAGGTCATGCAACTAATATGTCATACAACCATATCCAAATCCAGGCCTGCCTGATGCCAAGATCTACGCTCTTAGCCATCACAATACACTAGAGCATACATGGATTATAAGGAAAGGGAGACTGTGCTAGCACATAAGTGGATTATGAGGAAATTCAGGACAATTCTGAGTCTTGGATGCCTTCCAATGGTAGGTATAGAACCATCTCTATAGGTGGGATGGAGAAACTGAGGGGTGGGGCCGGGTGGTGTGGTGTGGTGTGTGTGTGAAATACCAAGAGAACTGCAGGATAAGTGTAGTAGTACTAGAAGTACAATCTGCAGCGAGAGATAAATGAAAAGCATCTTGATATTGGAAAGTGAAGTTGTCCCTATAAAACTATCTGCTCCAAGTTCGCTGTGAGACACAGTTATTGATTCAACAAAACAAAAGCAAGGAGATTGAAAAAGAAAAATGAAAAAATGAGAACTGATCTAAATGAGAAAAGAACCAAGCAATCCAATAAAAAGAATGTACCAGGAATGAGAAATGTGTTAGAAAATTAAAGTTTCTGTTGATTATAGAAAAGAAGAAACCTGACATTGCAAAACAGAATGAGATAATTAGAAATGTAGAAGACTATTTAGTAATTTTTGCAAGAACGCACAACAAGAAGGAAAAACACAACAGTGATAAAAGATGACAAAGAAAATAGAAAAAAGAAGCGTGAACATATACAAATAGGTAGATTTGTTTTTAAAAATGATGCGAAAACAAGGCAGCTTCATATGGCTCATGAGGCCTCCGTGATTGTCCTCTGCCTTTCTTTCCCCTTGGCTCCTGACCCCCTAGTCACACCCACCTCCTTTCAGTTCTTCCATGCCACCCCACCCCCTTATGTCTAGGCCTTCTATCCCGTTAGCTCCCATTTATTAAACACTTTTTTTCTTCCTAAGTTCCACTTGATGTTTTAGCTCATGTCCTGTTTGGGGCCAAGGTTTGTTTAGGGAACACGTTGCCTGTGTTGACAACGTGTGGGAACTTCCCTGTCCTCTCTTTTGTGTACACTTTATTGTTTCTAAATCTCAGACAGAACCTACAGACTTAAGGAAACAAAATCCAAAACTTCTCTACTTAGTCAAGGTCAAGGTCACTTTTGTATGCGAATGCAAGTCATCCCTGAAAAATAAATTTGAAAGTATACGGCGGCGATATCACAAGAAGTATTTTCAAATTGACTCAAAAAGGAGGAAATAATGAGAAGAAAGCAGAAGTGGTAATTTGTTAAACACTTACAAATATGTCTGAAAATTATGGCTGAAAATATATAGTTACAAATTATATACCTATAACAATAATAAAAAGAAATAAAGTATAAGTTATAACTATTACAACTCTTAAAATAAATTATCACTTACATACGTGGCACATACTTAAAATCAAAAGCAATGAACTGAAATACTATTTCAATCAATAAGGACTCAGTAAAAGACATATATCCATGATTAATATACTAAAAGTAGTAGCTCACTTACATGACATCAATAACTAGTTAAAATGTAATGGGGAGCAATATCATTCACAATACCAACTAAACATAAAATATATAGTAATAACATTGAAACAAACTTATAAGACATATATGAAGTAATCGATGACAATCTTTTTTTGAGATCTAAAACCAGATTTGAATAAAATTAAAAAGGTACTGTGTTCCAGATAACAAAGGTTAAACTCTCTATAAGATTAAACTCTCTATACCCCAATGGTTAGAATTCTCTTAGAGAAAATAAAAATAAAATAATTATACTAAATCTATAATAGTCTTTAGTGGATAAGAGGGCTATTTGCTTCTTCAGTATATTCTATACTTCCCCAACTGTCTATAATAAGAACACGTTACTTGCACATCATTCATCATCAGGGAAATACAAATCAAAACCACAATGAGATACCACCTCACACCTGTCAGAATAGCTAAAATTAACAACTCAGGAAACAACAGATGTTGGCGAGGATGTGGAGAAAGGGGAGCCCTTTTGCACTGTTGGTAGGAATGCAAACTGGTACAGCCACTCTGGAAATAGCATGGAGGTTCCTCAAAAAATTAAAAATAGAGCTACTCTATAACCCAGAAATTGCACTACTAGCTATTTATCCAAAAGAAACAAAAATGCTGATTTGAAGGGGCACATACACCCCAATGTTTATAGCAGCACTAGGGACAACAGCCAAATTATAGAAAGAGCCCAAATGTCCATCAAATGATGAATGTATATATATACAATGGAATATAACTTAGCAATCAAAAAGAATGAGATCTTGCCATTTGCAACACTGTGGACGGAACTAGAGGGTATTATGCTAAGCGAAATTAGTCAGAGAAAGACAAATACCATATCATCTCACTCATATGTGGAATTTAAGAAACAAAACAGAAGAACATAGGAGAAGGGAAGGAAAAATAAGTTAAAAACAAAGAGGGAGACAAACCATAAGAGACTCTTGAATAGAAAGAACAAACTGAGGGTCACTGGGTGGAGGGATGGGCTAAATGAGTGATGGTTATTAAGGAGGACACTTGTTGCGATGAGCACAGGGTGTTATATTTAAGTGATGAATCACTAAATTCTATTCCTGAAATCATTATTACACTATATGTTAACTAACTTGGATTTAAATTAAAAAATAAATAAAAACACTGGTGCAGCCACTCTAGAAAACAATATGGATGTTCCTCAAAAAGTTAAAAAAAAAAAAATGCCCTATGATCCAGCAATTGCATGACTAGATATTTTCCCAAAGGATACAAGAATACTGATTCAAAGGGATACATGCACTACAATGTTTATAGCAGCATTATAAACAATAGATAAATTATGGAAAGAGCCCAAGGGTCTTTGACCGATGAATGCATAAAGAAGATGTGCGTGTGTGTGTGTGTGTGTGTGTGTATGTATGTGTGTGTATATATATATATATATATATATATATATATATATACACATATATATGTATATATATGTATATTGTATATATATGTATATTGTATATACGTATGTATATATGTATATATATGTATATATTTTGTATATATATATATCACATATATAATATATACATAGATAGATAGATAGATAGATAGATAGATAGACAGACAATGGAATATTACTAGCCATAAAAAAGAATGAAGTCTTGCCATTTGCAATGACATGGATAGAGCTAGAGAGTATTATGCTAAGCAAAATTAGTCCAAGAAAGACAAATACCATATGATTTCACTTATATATGGAACTTAAGAAACAGAACAAATGAGCACAGGGGGCAAAAAAGAGAGAGAGGCAAAGCAAGAAACAGACTCTTAGCTATAGAGAACAAACTAATGGTTACCAGAGAGGAGGTGCATGGGGATGGGTTAAATAGGTGATGGGGATTAAGGAGGGCACTTATTGTGATGAGCACTGGGTGTTGTACTAAGTGTTGAAACACTAAATTCTATACATGAAATTAAAATTAGTTTAACATTGACTAACTAGTTTAAAATTAGTTAACTGTATGTTAACTAACTGGAATTTAAATAAAAACTTGAAAGGAAAAGAAAGGGAAAAATAGTAGTAAATAAACTGTAATGACCCTTAATCTTAAAAACATAAATTTGATTTAATATTGCTGTGTTTTGAATATTATTAATGTATAAGTTTTACTTTATTATCTCTCAATGGTTTTTCCTAAAAACAATACAGTTTTACCTTATCTCTATAATGTAGAGAGTATATTTGTATAAATGAAGGCTTTTCTATCCATTTGCATAACCATTAGTGTGCACGTATGTTTCTTCAAATGTCTTTCTCAGTCCTTTTATTTGCCACAGCTCAGAGGAAATATCCAGACAAAATTAGGTTTTAATATAACGGTCTTCATTACTGCATTAGTTTGATAAAGTATATTCTAGATACAACGGGAAAAATTCACCTTTGGATATTTCTATTTTATTAAATGAAATGAGATAACAGTACTGTGATGAATAGGAATCTTTTTTTCTGCTCTCCTTGGCTAATTTCTTTGCTGCCACAACATCCATTCTTTAGTATCTTTTCTTAGGACACAGCATCCTTCAGTGAAGGCCCGATTTCCATGTAATTAGTGAGACAATCAGTGCCATCTATTATCATCAGTCAGATGCTTCTCTACATAATAGGGACTAGGCATTTGGTCCCACTGGCAACGGTTCTGTGTGAAAAATTAAAGTGCCCCAATATGTAAACATTATTTCAGCTTAATGCTATTACTTTATTTGGGGACTTTAAGTACCAAAAAACATCTGTTAAACTACCAAAGTTCACATTCTTACGAATGTATTCTCAATGGGCAGATGACAAATTAAAGTTTCACTGGTCTCCAAGTGAGAATTTTCTAGGATTTTGTAATAATGGTAGTCTAATAATCTCCTTTACAGCAATGGTAAAGTCATACACCACTGTGAGGCTTTGAATTCCTTCATTAGATTAAATATTTAGGTTCCACAAGAGATAAAAGTAGATATAGTAGGTGGGCTCAAAGAAAATAAGAAGAAACAATGACTTTGTAGGGAAGAATCATAGAGAAGTGATCCTTGTAGAAACTTATGAATTATTTAAATGGTGGTAAAAACTCACTGAGAAAACTACCAGATGCTGTTTATAACTCAGGACAATGACAACAAGAAGAATAAATGGCACAAGTTCATAACAAGTATGGACAAGAAGCTTATGCACATATCATTAAATTCTAGTGCAAGATAGTAAACTTCATCTCCTTGGCTAAGTTCTCATTAAAAATGATGAAAAAAAAAATCACAGAGATGGAAAGCAGGAAACATTGCTATTCTTGAACCAGAAATACTATGACATAGAGCAAACAGCACTGGAATAATGGAAATGCAGGTTGAGGAGAAAAGCAGAATGGAATTCAATATAAATGCAAGAGAGAGCATTTCCTGGGATTGGTCCAATCCTTGACAAGGAAATCCAGAGGAAACCCAAACTCAAAGGCAAGAGGTACTAGGACAAGAAACTGGCTGTGGAGCAACCTGGAGGTCCCCCACTTCCTTTAGTGGCTGACTACAGATTTTTCCCTCAAAATATAGTCCACAAGAACAGCTCTCTAAATTAAGTCGAGAATCAACTGAGGGGAAGACAGATCCTGATTAGGTGTGTTGATTTGATAGAGGAAAGTGAAGCAAATTTCTAAATGCCTCAGATTTCCTCAAAGTGCATGGACAAAAACAGAAGGAAAGGTCACTCCACATTAACTGAAATACAGTAAAGTCCTGTCTCCAAATAGAGCATCCTTTCTTAGACCTTGAGAGGGTTCCTAGTTTGCCCACCCACTCTGAAGGGAATCCTAGGTTTCTACCTGATCCTGCCTATATACCCACATAACACTATAATCAACCCCTACCCTCTTTCAAAGGGAAAGATATGTGAAGAAAATCAGTGGCATAAAAAAGAAAAAAAATGAAATAATAGAAAAAAATATCCATAGAAGATTCAGAGTTAATACCAGAAATGTAAGAGAACTTTAAAAAACTGTCTAACTAGTATCTTCAGAAAGATTCATAAAGATATTCTATATATTGTATCCATTAAATGAGAGCACACTGATATGGAAAAGGAGAAATCAGAAAATAAAAGATGTATTGAACAAAACAAATGTGTTGTCAAAATAGTGAAGTTCATGTACCAGTTTGAACAGTATCTCCCCAAAATTCATGTGCACCTCAAACCTCAAAACATGACCTTATTTTGAAATACCATCTTTGTAGAGATAATTAGCTAAGCTAAGATGTGGTAATATTGGATTATTATGGGCTATAATACAATAATTGGCATCTTTATAAGAACTAAATGAAACACAGAAATACAAAGGGAAGACCAGCATGTGAAAACAGAAACAGAGATTGGAGTGATGCATCTACAAGCCTAGGAACCCCCAAATTACCAGCAACCACCAGAAGCTAGGAGAGAGCCATGGAACAGTATTTCCCTCAGAACCTCCAGAAGAAACCAATCCTGCTGAAACCTGAATTTCAGATTTCTACCCTCCAGAAGTGTGAGAGAATAAATTTCTGTTGCTTCAAGACATCAAGCTTGTAGTAATTTGCTACCGTAGCTTTGGGAAAATAATCTAGTCAGTTAAGCGCTATAATACTGCGTTTGCAAAGTGATATGGACATTCAGGAAGAAACTAACTACTTTTGAGAGAGTTTAGAAGGTGTCAAGTAAGACTTGATAATTACACAGGATACTAAAAGATGACTGAGTAAACCTATTACAGCCAGGAGGAGAAAGTATTCCAAGCAGTAGAAAACTGTATGCAAATGCAGAGCAACATGAACACACACCTGAAATTCAGAAATGGCAAAACATGTGGTCTGACTTCAGTCAGTATTTTACTGGTGGATTATGAGAGCTATTATTAGAAACATAGGTAGTGGACAGATTCTGAAGAGTCAGGCAAAACAAAGTATACCTCAATATGCCGGCCATAAAGGGATTTTAAACAAGAAAATGGCATGGTATATTTATGCTTTAGAAGGAATTACTCTGCCTTGGACCTGAAGTCACCATCTTCTCCCTTGCTTTCATTTTGTTTTGCTTCCTCACTACAATTGCTCCTTCCTGGGCTTTTTTCTAAAGGAAATATTTATTTGAAGTAAGTTTCTAAGGAGTATTTAGAGCCACAGAATCTCATTAGAATTTTTTGGATCCTCAGTTCAGTGTAAGCTTCTAGCTTCGGAGTCTACATTAGATAGTCAACTTAGAAATTATGCAAAAGTTAATATTTTCTTGGGCCTCAAACCAAAATAATAACAATGCAAAGCTAACATTTCTTCTAAAAAGGACTTCTTAGTCCTCACCACCTTTTTATGGTGGGGAATTATTGTAACTAAAAATTTTAAGGGACATTCTTGCATCTAATTTCACAACCATAAAATCTATGAAATGGCTGTCTATAATTGGGTAATTGGTATTGAAATATAAAATAAAACTTACAAAACATAATACAAAATATTATAGTGTTAAATCCCTTGAAAGAAGAACTACTGATAAACCAGACTCTTAAATCATGTAATCACAGAATCTTGGATTAGAAAAAAGTCAGAAGGTTTTGCTTGTCTCACTGTGCGACAAAAACTAGAAAGACATTCTTGATTTCTCTCTCTGCCTCATTCACTGCACCTAATCAATCAACAATTCCACTTTAACTATGTTCATTTTACTTCATCCGTCTGGCCACTGTCTTAATTCATGTCACCAGTATTTCTTACCTGGATTACTACTGCAATAACATGCTAAACTACAGTCCTCCTGACAAATTTGCACTCCTCGGCACCAGCCCAATCCCCTCTTCAGGTACAAAGGTTTCAGAACGATATTCCCAATTACAAATCTGTATGCCATTGCTCCATTAAAAATTCTTCAAGAGCTCCCCCATTACCACCAGAGGAAGACCAGACCCTCTCAACAGAGCTTACCAAAATTTTGATCCAATCTCAGCTTCTGTCTCCTACATCTCACGATCCCTTACACAGTGCTGCAGCTGTCCTGAGTTACTTACAGTATCTTGCACAGACCATGCCTTCTTTCCCTTTTAGAATTTCGTGCAGGTTTTCTCTCCATCTGAAAAGTCCAGATACCTCCTCTCCATCCTCTGTTACCAAGAGAGACATTTCCTCCAGGAGGTTTTTTCCAACCTTACCAAGACTATGTTAACTTCCAAAATATGCTACGCCTGCTTCTCCTGGAGATCTCATGTCATTGCACTGTCACTTCCCTTTTGTTGTTCTCTTCCAGGAGACCACAAACTTCTTTTTTTTTTTTTTTTTTAAATTTTTTTTTTTCAACGTTTTTTATTTATTTTTGGGACAGAGAGAGACAGAGCATGAACGGGGGAGGGGCAGAGAGAGAGGGAGACACAGAATCGGAAACAGGCTCCAGGCTCCGAGCCATCAGCCCAGAGCCTGACGCGGGGCTCGAACTCACGGACCGCGAGATCGTGACCTGGCTGAAGTCGGACGCTTAACGGACTGCGCCACCCAGGCGCCCCCACAAACTTCTTAAAGGCAGGAAATATGCCTTCACCTTGCCAGTTGCAAAATGCCTGGCATATAATACATATGTCTTAGATATTGTTCTAATTAATCACTACTTATTCTTGGGGGACAAAATTGAGTACCTACAATTTCCCAGACAGTTATCCAGTATTCACATGAGAAATCTCAGGAACAAACAACTTATATTTTCATGAACTTTCTAAATGCCAGAAAGCTTCCTCAAATTGTGCTATTGCAACCACACCATAATAGATGATAATGATGATGATGATGATGATGATGATGATGTTGATAGAACTGACATTTACGGAAACAGGCACTATGCTGAGTTCTTTTTTGTTGTTTTTGTTTTTATTTTTTTGAGACAGAGTGTGAGCAGGGTAGGTGCAGAAAGAGAGGGGGACAGAGGATCTGAAGTGGGCTCCAGCTGACAGCAGAGAGCCTGATGCTGAGCTCGAATTCATGAACTATGAGATCATGAACTGAGCTGAAGTCAGATCTCAACCAACTGAACCACCCAGGTGCCCAAAGGATTCTTAACATGAATATATTCAGTCTACTTTCATAACAATCCTTTAAGTAAGATACTATTATTTCTAGTCCAGATGAAAAGTAAAAGGGTTAGAGAAGCAAATTTATGAAAGTTACACAGCAAGCAAATGGTGGAGTCAGGATTCAAACTCAGCCAACTGAGTCTAGCCCTTAGCATTAATTCACTCCCACCTCAAAACCAAATGTCAGAGAGCCCGTCTTTCAACTCTTTGACCTTAAAAAGATCTGTAATAAAATAATAATAATAATAATAATAATAATTAATGCAATTAAAAAATAAAAATCTAGTGAAATTTGTTTTAAACTGGCTTCCAAATTCATCTGTCAATGGAACTCTTTTGAGGAACAACACTTGTTAATATCCTGGAGAACTGCAGATCTATAAAATGCACTTTGGGAAATAATGGTCTAAGCATGGTTATTGTCCTAATTCACTGTTAAATTGCATTTGCTCTTGCAACGGTCACATCAAAGTACTGGCATGTACTGGGCTAGGAGCCAACTGCAGCCCCAAAGATGCTCACTTGATCTGAATCTTATCCAAATCTGACTACTGAATTTGAATCTCTGGAGTGAAACTCAAGGAACAAAATTCAGTCATCATCTTACATTATTTCTAGGCACATCTAAGATTCAGAACCACTGTTCTGGAATACACTGTGTTTTCCAAATAATAGTGTTCAGTCTTGCCCTGGACTGGGTATCTCACACCTTATCAGGAAATCTCCTTTCTAAGCCCAGAGATCCTTTCACTTCCAGTTTCAATCTTTCTTACCTCTCAAGCCTCTTCTCTGGCCCTCTGGTCTTTCTAGTACCATGGCATGGCATTCTTCCATGTTTGCACACTACTCTGTTGACCTTCCTCTTGATTGCTGGAAAACACTTATCTTTTGGAAGTTAACTAAAATGTCATCTCCTCTGTAAAGTGGGTCCCTCCTCAGTCTGTGTGTTCACACTATACTAATGTCTCTATTGTGGCGTTTAATGTATTGTATCGTAACTATGGATGTACAAGTCTTCTTTTTCAACAGAATACAAGTGTCTTAAAAGGAAATGTCAAACTTTAGCCCTTCTTGCTTACTCAGTACAAACTAGTCCTGGCCAATAGTTGAAGCTCAATAATTGTCAGCTAAGAGATTCAAAAGCATTTTAAAGCTTTTGTCTTTGGTGCTTGTCCAGTTTGTTTAGCTAGAGAGAAATGTAATAACACCCGATGACAACATGTTATTTCATAAGCCAATCAATACAAGCTAAGGGAGAGGAAACACAAAAGGTTGTTGGTAAAGAAACCAAACGCTGAACTGAAAGTCAACTACTCAGAAATAATGTTACCAAGAAACTATCTAAGATAGAGAAGTCAGATGAATTAAATCAATGATTGATAAATAAATAGAAGAATGAACAGATTTTGAAAACCAATACTCAGTACAGTAAAAAAAAAAAAAAAAAAACTAAAGAACTCAGACTGCACATTACAAATTGAATTGAACAGCACACTCAGTCACTCAGTTAAACAACCCTGTTTTTGCATTGAAACTAATCAATTTTGAATGTCATTGAAGACTATTAGTGAATTAAAATATGCTTGATTTCATTAACTTTCTTGAATTTTATACCTCTGGCAGTGTACTCTAAATATCAAAGCACCATCAACACCTTATGAACCCGGAAATTAAGCATAAGCTCAAAATATTTCTCAATCATGATAAAGATATAACAGTCCTTCAACTTCTATATGACTGTGATAGGTTCACCAGGCCCGATCATAAAATTCCAATAGCTTAAAAAAAATATTTGCAGCTTACATTCTGTTTGCACAAAAAAAGGGCCAGCTAAGGCTCTATTCTCTCCACTTCCTACTCAATTTATATGAAAGACAAGTTTTATTAAAGATATTTTAGAAACCTTTATAATGGCCTTCTCATTGCTTACCTCAAGAGAGAAGCAAGGCAATTCAGATGATAAATCAAACTATAATAGTAAGGCAGTTTATTCTTGCTATGTTTACTTTGTTACTGTTTCCAATACAATTATTACACAATATTCACTTTTAGCAAATAGCATTTTACCGTAAATCAATAAACATAAAAATATCAAATTAAGCAACCCTATATTTGAATTTCTGTTGTATAATTTACAAACACAGACACAAATTTAACGTAAATTCTGAATAATTTCTGCTGTTTTCATTGAACCCAATCTGACAAACCACTCAACAAATAACTTTATTCTGGTTCAAACAGTTTTTGCTTAAACATGTTGTCTTAAATTTAGAATTAACAATATTATTTGGATATATCGACAAAATTACTTATAATCACTATTTTAAAAATGTATTTGTATTTTATCATTTAGTGAACAACTTAAAAATTCTGGACAAAGTATTGGTGTAAAGTAAGACCAAAAGGTGGCTTATTTTCATCTCTGGAACTCTCTATAGAGACATCTCAAATGAGAGAACACCTTCCATTGCTGAGGCAAAATCACAGAACACCAGCCAAGAAAGGCTATATTGACCTTTGCTTCAATTTTCAAAGATGTCAGCAATGTTGTAAGATACGTAAAGAATAGCAAAACTCTAGGATCTGATAGCAAATCACCAGGGTCTTCAAACAGAAAGTAAAGAAGACATTACTGAGGCGTCTACATAGAATTTTCTTGATACATGGAACACTAAGGAAATGTCAGATTACAAAGATGTCCTTAGTATTATGAACTTTCAAAGGAAAAGGTCAGTCAAGTGACTGCATAAATTATTTAGAGTGTCTTTTTCCCAATACCACCAGCGACACTTTGGCCCAACTTCTTCTGTTTTGGTTCCTGTAAAATACATTCTCTCAAACACCTCCAAATTTTAATGCTGTTTTACATTTCATCACAGTCTGGTAAGCACCACCTTTGACAAACTGTCCACTGAAGAAAGGCTAAAGGAAAAGTTTTTCTGCCCTGTATTTACTGACCTGACAACAACATCCAATCTCATCTGCAGATCTTAACAAGAGCTCCAAACCTTTCACTCCACTGACTCACCCGTTATCTTGTGTAAAACCACTATAATCTGGTTAATTACATGTGAGAACACAATGCTCTATAAAATATATTAACCATTACTAACAGAGTGAACTAGGTTCACGCTGATAGATTCCCAAGGCAATAAATCAAGTAAGAGTAGAGAAACATATTATAAAAGGCACACACACACAAAGGGATAAAGGGAAATAATAGGAGGTAAATGCATAAGCAGGTTAGTTTTGAGGCCTTAAAGGTAGTAGAGCAGTAAGATGTAGAACTTAGAGAGGCAGCAATGGAAGGCTGTACCTGGAGGGGAGTCTGGAAATAAAGTGAATACATAAAACAGTAACAATTTCCCCGCTATGACTAAGCAACAGAATAGGGAAAGGGCAGACCCTACCCATGCTATTCTTAACATGCTTGCTGCTTCCTAAGAGCTAAAGATTGCACATCTAACGTTAAACACAGTGCAGACTAAGCAACTGAGATTGAATGGGATAAATCAGAAGGTCTAAATTCTAGCCTTGCTACTGTCGCAAGCTAGCCATAGCTATGAACAAGTGAGCTGCCTCTTCCATGAATTGAGGCGATTGTGCCAAGTGATCACCAGTGTCCTTCCGATTCTATGCCTAATGAACACCAGAAGTCTGTCATATATAACAGTAATCAATCTCACTTAAAGAGCATATATTTTGGATATATATACGTATAATATATACACACACGCACACACACGCTAATATTCTCAAATCAAAACTTTAAGCCATATTCCTACAAAATTCTTTCATTGCTTAAACATATAAAAATTTTATAAACCTATCCCCTAAGTACACATCTATGTTAATGACAATGAATGTATCCTCTTTTTATGTAAACATGTATATCTTGAAATAGAAAAACTACTTTCCCAAAAGAGAAATATAGAACACTATATAATACATATATATTTACCTTTAAATATTCTTCATTAATGGGTACATTAAAATATAAATTTATTTTAAGTATGTTAGACAGCATTCTATTCTCTATGTTTATTCTAATAAAAGGAGTTATGAAAGATATTAGAACTCAATAATTTGACATTATTTTGTAAACACTTAAATGTGTGTTAGGCATATCTGTAAATCCTCAAGTGAATAAGACTTTTCCTTCTGTATAAGATACAGGAAAGGGAAAAGGATGGTGTCTTTGACAAGACACTTTTCAAATGGAAATAAAACGGAGATTATCTAATCAGTTATCCTTGTGGTGGATGGATATACACCTGCACTGAATCTCAGATTTAGGAAATGACGGAGCCAATCATCTTTATGGGTTTCATGACTGAGCCACAGCAAAATGATTTCCTGAGATCAATATGTGGTTGAGGGAAAGCTGTTTTCAATGGGAACAGGAAGCTAGGAGCTAACCTGTTTCTATGGTAACCAGAGCAGCAGCTACCCAACAGCTGTAGGGAAAAAAAAAGGGCAGAAAGTTATAAGTGTGAAAAAAACAAACAAGAAAAAAATCAATACTGGTTTACCTCATTAGTGTAATGGTCCTTAGAGTACAATCACAATGAGGGCAGACATTTTGTTTCTCCCCCGCCCTCTCCCCAAGGTTTTTAGCAATCAGTATCTTATTTTTCCTCCAAACCTCAAAATCTAAAAGCTGGAAAGAAGTTTGGACACTAGCTAGCCCAATGTGTCATTTTCTTTTTTCCAGAATAAGTCAAAGGAAAGCAAGACTCAAGAAGATGAAGTAAATTCTCCAAGGTCACACCACTGGTTGTGAAATCTAGTTTAGTGTGTGGGTCTCATATATCCCACCCAGGCAGTTTTCCAATACTGCTTCCATATATTCTCTCCTCCTGCTCTCTCCTCCACCTAAATACCCACATTTTAGTCACTTTCTGTGAAAACATTGACTATATGATATTAAAATTAATGACCACCCTTCAACCTATAAGTAAAAGCAGTGCTATCTATTCATATATATTTATATGAGAGAGATTGCTTTTTGAAAAAGAGTCTGAAATTATGTCCTTCATACTGAAAAAGAGTCCTTCATATTTCAAAAAGAAGTGGATTAAGTTTGTATAATATATTGATGGTTATTGTTTACACTATGTTGCCGCTACATATTTCCTTCTGGAGATCTGTGCTTATCTTTCATCAGTCCTTTAGTGCCCTTTACTATTTCATTTAGACATGTTTTTAAAGGTTGCCATAATAAAAGGATATGACTCGGAAGTTCAAAAAATATGAGGCCTGAAAGTGCATTTTTTGTAGTAGCAAAAATAAATGATAATGATATACATTGTCAAATGGGAAAGGTTGACCTGCATGTTTCTATATAAGGCTACACATTCCTTGTGTTCAGCTGCTTTGAAAATAAGGCTCTCAATAGAGAAGAAGAATTTCTTTGACTTGCATTAGTTTTGTCAACTCAAGTCTACAAATGAGCTTTTAGCAAAATATCACAGAATAAAGTCATACCTAATCTTTCCAACTACATTCACCTTTGGCATGCCTAATACTCAGCAGTGAATTAAATCACCTAGTTTGTGATCAAATACACAACTGAAAATATAATTTTCTATTGAACTTACTTGATTCTTTTTTTTTTAATTCACATCCAGGTTAGTTAGCATATAGTGCAACAATGATTTCAAGAAGGAAGAACTTATTTGATTGTTTTAATGATGTATTGAATTAGTTACTCTCTGAACTATCCAATACTCAGAATAGAAGTATAAAGTTAATTACTTTGTGAGCTCTACAGTTAGCGGCCTGGAAAGAGTCAAAGGACACTTACATGTTTATATGGGCAAATGAAAAAACACCAAACATTACAGCACACTTTTTTCAGGGGTCTGAAGTTTGGATTGGTATTGTCATATAGTTGGCCATGACTTTTAATTAAAATGGAAAGGAGATGAGGACCCTAAATAATTTGGTTGTTTTGTATAAGTACAGCCTTCATCACATTGTCCAATAATATTACAAAGACAGAGCCTATAAATCATTGTAAAAACAGGAAAACCAAGATAACACTTTCATCATAAAATAAAGACTAACAATACCGTAACACCACCATTTCTAAATAGAATGTCTTCCTGAATGTGTCAGGCAATATTTCCATTTTTTTTTTTTTTTGAAGAAAATTTATCTATGATATCCCTGGAATTTTTTTTGCATTTCTTAATTTAATAGATAATGTTTTTAGAAAATGTTTTATTATAAATAGAGTGGTGAGCTTATTGAGGGCAAAAGACTATATCTTCTCCATGTATTCTGATAACTGACATAGTTGAGTGACTGCATAACCAATACTCACTGATTAAATATTCTAAAAATTCTAATAATTGACAATAATTTTTTATGAACAAGCTATATTTGGCCAATAATACTTTAAACTTCAGCAATACTTACAAAAGAAATATTAATACTTTTTTCTTTAATCTTAATATGTGACTCAAATAGTCCATTCCTTATTATAATTTTTTAACTTAAGCGTTACACTCAAATCTGGCAAACAGTTATTTAGATCACTTCTTTCCTATTTTATCTGTGGTCTGAAAGAGGAAAAAATAATCCATAAAAAGTAAATTAAATATGTACAATTCTGAATCCAATTCTATATATTGAAATTTAACTTTTAATAGTTTCAAGGAGTATATTTTAATAATTCTGTGGAAATAAACTAATTTAAAATTACTAATAAAATGAGTATTTTCAAAATCTAACAAATGATTGATTCCCTATCATAGCCCATGGATGATTCAGGATGATCTGCACATAATGATAAAGGCCGGAGAACATACAGAAAATGATCTGGACCCAAAGACCAAAAAGCCAACATCTTAAATGTGGTTCCATGGCAGTTATTCTTTCTATGCTCTTTAAAGGTAAAAGAAAAACAAAATTCCCTATCACCTAACCAAAGATAAACAAGCGACCGAGGAAGAGCAAGGAGAAACATAACTGCTTTCAGCTCCTTAATATTGGGAACAAATTATTTAAAATATTCTGGTATGTTGACCTGATCTTATTTTTTTTTTCACTTCTAAGAAATCCAGAAGTTCAATCAAAGACTTTCGGCCTGGCACCTGTCCACTTACCTACGATATAATGTTTTCAGAAGAAAGCACATACAACCTTCATTTCTCTTAAACTTAGATATTAAATTGGGAAATATACAATGCAAAACATTTTCACAAATACATCTATGCATCCTTGATTTTTGCTATTAGTAAATTTCACCCAGTGGCATCAACAGAATAATTTCTCCTTTTATTTCCTGATCTCATTTTTTTTCAGAACAGGTTTCCATGAACACTTATATTTGATTTCTTATAAATTTCTATTTGGAATACTATTCTTACAAATTCATTTAAGTATAAAATATAAACTTTTTTACCAAGTTAACCTGAACAATTTTGACCTTTTGAATATGTATTTACATCATAAATTTAAAGCAATAGAGGAGGGAGAAATGCCAACCAAAACAAAAAGCAAGAATACAATGTTACAAAATTCAGCTAATTATCTACCCAGTTCCTATCACTGTGGTTTCATTCTGGCACTTTAGTTCATAAAAGTTAGAAATAAAACATATCTGTTATATAATTGAGCCAATCTCCTCAATATTGGGAAAAGATAAAGACATTGATGACAGGTATAACAAATTGAAATAGGAATTCAGCCAGTTAAAATTGTTCATCTCAAGTATATCAATAAGAGATGAACTAATGTAAAAAAAGTAAAGAGGGTTTATAAAAGTTAAATACTTAACTTCTACTAAGAATGAGACTTGTGGAAGTAAGACCACAGCTGAAGTAAACCACTTGATAATTGACTTATGTCTCCTAGAATCATGTCCACGCAAAATATTAATTGCATCCTGTTGACCTCCCAATGTAATATTATTTATCAAACTAGTTAGATAACATTAAGTCAGGCCATCATCTGAACTAAAAATGTTCATATAAAAATATTAAATCACATTTCAGTAAAATGGTGACTTCTGATTGCTCTTTTTAGGCAACCCCCAATAACTTGAAAAGGGATTTCCCTGAAGACAAGCCCCACAAATGTTAGCCAATCTGAAAGATAGCAAAACATCACATATCAAATGGTCAATAAAAATGTGAAGTTCAAACAGGTTCAAGAAGTTAATTCAAATCCCGTATTTTGACTCTAATGGTGGGTGGTGCAGGGTAAAACCTCTACCAAAGACCTCTACCGAAGGTCATAGATGACCTTTCAAAGTTAGAATTCTAGTAAGTGTCTTATCCTGCATTACATCTCAAGAGCAACATGATCTGCAGATTTCATAAACCAGTCAGTTATAATCAGTGGTTATGGTAAAAAGGGCCTGGGGAAGACGTCATGAGACCTCCAGCATAATTTTGGATCTGCTATTAACTTGCTGTATGACCTTGGCCATCACTTAGCATCTGCAGTCTTCATTTTCCTCATCTATAAAATAAAGGGTCTTCATGAAGTGACCTCAAGGAAATTTTCCAGATCTGTGATTCTCACCTGATTCTACTTCTAATGGCTCTTTGACCTTGTGTTAATCTCTAATACATCTGTGTTCTTTCCTCACCTAAAATGGATACATGTCAAACCCTACTACTGTTACAATGAAATCTTTGGAACATTTTTTTTAAAACTATTTTCAAGTTAATAGTCTACCCTTTGATCAATAATCAATAAAATCAATTTCCATAGCAATAATAAAAATGAAACACCATCTTAAAGTTTTTGCTACGTAATCTAGGCCACAATGAAATCTATTATATTATCATGAGGAAAGATAATAAAACATTCTGTCTTTTTTTATAGTGTGCAATCTGGAAAAAAAAAAATCACATGATGAGCCTGAAAACAAATTCAGATTATCTTTTTAGCCACCAAGTGGAAAGAGTACTGTGGCACTCAGCTGGAATAAAAAACAAAAAAAACAACAACAAAAAAAACCAACCACAAATGTAATGGTCATGAGTCTTTGATTTAATTTAAGTAAATATGCACTTGTTTTTGTTTTTGTTTTGAAATCCAACTCTTGTTGAATTTATAGAATGGTCTTAACAGGAAGAGTTCAGAGTTGAAGTTATTAATTCCATATTCAAACACTAAAATCTATGTATACATTTAAATGCCAGATCCAACAGAGGAGCAATGCTTAAAATTGTCTCATTCATATTCTATTTCAAACTGAAAACAAAACACATCCTCAGACTTCCACAGTGGTATCAGAAGCACATCTTCTGACAAGTTATCAGATAGGCAGCTGCACAGTATCTCAGATGCAGAGACTTCTGACATACAGAAAAAGACAATAATGAGGATGGAGCCATAGTGAAGCTGCCTTGGGGGTATTTTTTCCCAGTGTCAGAAGCAAACCAGACACACGCAGTTGCAAAGATTTAACTAAATACAGTACTCTGTGCTCATGTATAATTAAAAAACATTCACATACTGTATAATTTTTTGGTTATTTATATTTCTTTTATTCCCTTTAAACTGGAGAAACCAGTATTGGTTACTTTTATAGTCCCTTTATGGGATTCTGAAAAATTAATTGGGAGTCTCAAGGACTAAATTTAAACTGTCATTCAAGCTAGAAACTGAAAAGAAAAAAATTGAGGATGGACTCACAATCTGAGGAGTAAAATAAAGTTTGCCACAATCTAAATTACCCAGATTTAGACAATTGGACTAACCTAGCATCACCAAGTGACCAATTCAGAGTCAATCTGTAAGAAACACAGATACAGCCCAAGGGGAAAACGACCAGCTCCCAATTTCAACGTGCAGGTGGGGTCCCTGCTCAACTCACTGGGACAAACAATTCAGCTTTCTTCCCCCTTGGAAGGAGACAGGCCCAAATAGCACTCAGGAGAGTCTCTTCACAAAGTGACCCCGCTGGCACACCCTCTCCCCACCCAGCCACACAGGTATATTCCATTTTCCCTTCTCTGTCTTCAGATTAGATCCCTAATTGGAGCCACTGCTCTGAGTGGGTCAGATGTGGAGTGTCAGGCCTTCCTTACTGAAAATGTCAAATCGTGATGACCAGAAGGCCTGAAGAAACATCCAAATTAACGAAAAAGTTGGAACAAAAGAGTCAGGAAAAACAAAACAAAACAAAACAAACCCCTCAAGGTGAAGCGCGACACCAGTTTCAGGACAAGGTTCCGGACAGACTTGCACCGAGAGAGAGGTCGACCTTTGCCCTTCAGTTCCCATCTGCTAGAGCAAATCTGTTTGAGTTGAGGAGAGGTGGAGGATGGAGGGGGCGGGGAGGATGGCGGCCAGGGTCCCGGAGTTTACCTTGCACCAGACGGGCTGCTAATCTCATCCTTAGGGAGCCCAGGTTCCCTTCTCCCTCCCACCCCCTCCCGCACCCCAGAGGCCCTTGGTGGAAGAGAACCGAGAGTTGGGAAGGCGCTGGAGCAGAGGGAAGGGGGCGGTTCTGGCCTTACCCTGGCGGCTCTGGACGAGTAGGGGTCCTCGAAAAGGGCCCACATGCGGGGCTGCAGCCTCCTCCAGCGGCCAGACTTGCCGTCGGGGCCCCCCAGGCCCGCGGCGTCCTCGATGCCCAGCCTCTTGGCCGCCAGGTCTTCGTCGTCGCCGGGGTCGCCGCCGATGAGGTCGGGGGTCTCGAAGATGTCGAGCGCCTCCTCGGCGTCGCGGTGCTGCCGGTAGGTCATCCAGCAGCAGGGCTCCACGTCCGTCTCGTCGATGCCCCAGAAGGCCAGCTCCTCCTCGAAGAGCGGCCCGCACACGTCGGCGGGGCAGTGCAGCTTGCCCGTGCGGTAGTAGTTGAGCACGTAGGCAAAGACGCCCGGGTGCCGGTCGAAGAAGAACTCGCGGCCGCCGCCGCGGGGGCTGCAGTTGCCCGCGCCGCCCTCAAAGCAGCCGCCCGGCCCGGGAGACAGTGGGGGCGGTCGCGGCGGCGGCGACAGCGAAGGGGGCGACGGCTGCAGCTTGTCGCCCGCCGCCGTCAGGCAGTCGCCCGGGGGCTCGGAGGCGGCGAGCAGGGCCAGGCGCGTCCCAGGCAGGGTCTTGAGGGTGCTGCGGTAGGTCTCGTGTCGGGTGCCCCCGACATTGAGGATCACCCTCTCGTTGTTCTCGATCTTGCCCATCTCTGTGGCTCAGACATGACTGGGGGGGAGGCGAACACAGCGCCAAGTTAAAGATCTCGGCCGTCAGAGCCGCGCCGTGACCCCCACCCCCACTCCCAGCGCGAGTCCCAGGAGGCAGGGCTGGAGACGGGCGAGGGGCAAAGGACCCTCCCAGGAGGAAACGCGCGCCCAGCTCTGTCCCCGCCTCTAGCAGCACACGTTCCCCGGGCTTCCAGAAAACTGAGGTGGTCTAAGCTTCCCTGACCTTCCAGGACACCTTCTTCCCGGCCTCCCACCTTTCTCCCCTTGCTCTGATCTCTCCTACTTCGTCTTTTCACACTTCGCTTCCCTCCCCTCTCACAAATAACCGGCTCCTAGGTCCTAACCCCCATCCCTCCTCTCTCTCCAGACCCCTCCTCTCTTGCCCCCTTTCTCTCCCCCTTCCCTGGCCCCTCTCTTCCGCTCTCCTAGACCCTCTCCGCGCCCCCCCTGGCCTGGAGGCAGTTCTCTTAGGCAACGAGTTTCCTCCACGGAGACAACTTGGTGGTGCTGGGTGAGAGCACCCGGACGGGGCGGGGAGCCCCCCACTGCGCGCGTACCCTCGGGACTCTGGACGGCTCGCAGCGCCCCGGCACTCAGGGCACCCTTTGCGTGCCCTGTTCCCGGTTCACCTCCACTCTCCCTCACGGACCAGGCACAAAGACTGAACGCAGAAGTCAAAGCACAAAAATCTCCCTGCTGTTGCCTTTCACCAAGGAGACCTGTGACTAATTTCCTGATCCAATTTCCTTTTCACATTATTGTTGTTGTTGTTGTTGTTAATATTATTATTACTTGGGAAAGGAAACCACTAACTAGGATACATTTTTTGAGAATACGAGTGATCAACGCATCCCACCCCATCCCCCCTTCCCAAGAAAAACAAACGCCTGGGGGATGGAGGGTGGGGGCTTGCTTTCTAGGAGGGGCGAGGCCCTGGGAAAAGCCGCTGGAGGCACACCCCCTGGATCCCTGAGCTGACAGCGTCCCGGTTTCCAGTCTCCCAGCCACCTCTCCCCAGGGCTTCACCTCCACATTCCTATTGCGGAATGTGGGGGGGATGCCTGCCTGCAGGGTCAGCATGCCCTTCCCGGCAGATCACCCCCTTCCCCTGCCGCCCCCAGATACCTTAACGAGACCGACAGAAAAGTGGTTCTGCTTTGGTTTCCGAGTGGACGAGCTTCTCCGGGCAGCCGGACTGAGTCCTGACACCCAGCCGAGCAGCCCTGCTCCAACGAGAAACTACTTGTTGGCGTTTTCCGGGTTCAGGTGGTTGGGCCGCTCCTCCGGGCGCTGGGGTCGCGGAGCCAGCCCCCGCCGGCCGCCGGCCGCGCTCCCCGCCTTCATTCTGCGAGCTGCGGGCTCGCCCCGCGCCAGCCTCGGCGCCCAGAGTCACCATCGCGCAGGGCTGGGCAAACCATGGAGCTCGGGGCGGGTCCAGCCGGCGCTCCGCGACCCCGCCGGGAGCGGGCACCGCGGCTGGCCGTGGCCGCGGCGGAGCTGACCGCAGGTCGGGAGAGCTCGCCCACTTGCTGGGAAAGTCCCCCGGCTCCGACCTGGACCTGCAGGTTTTGTTTCTCCCCCGCAAGCAGCCGCCGCTAGAGCGGTCCCTTCCGCACCACTCGCCGTCAACCACCAGCGCCAGAGCACAGAGCTCGGGAAAGGGTGGGTGGGTGGGTGGGTCTGGGGAAGCTCTCTTGTACCAACCAGGTTCATATATTTTTCTTCCGTGAAGCTCTATCCCCACCCTCTCTGGAGCTTCTGCCTGCCTTATTTACACCCCACGCTCCACACCCTTTCTCTTCCCACTGCCCCACCCCTCCCAACAAGTGACAGAGCATCTCTAAGACCAATTCCATTTTTTTTTCCCCCTTAATGACAGCTGAGAGGAGAGAGAGGTCTACTTACAGGTGACAAGTGAGTCTTGTTTCTCGAGTCTTACACATGGCTCTGGCTTGCTCTTTCCAGTCAAATGTAGGTCTCCAGTCACCACATCATGGTTATATAAAACAAAACAAGTTTAAAAAGTTTATTCCAGGAACATAATGCTCTAGCAAGTGAAAATTCAGGGTTCTCTATCAGAAGCTACAGAGGCGAGCTACAGATATCCAAGTACCAAAGGAATTATCTAATTGCTCAATTCCTCTCTCAAATTTTATTGGGCCTTGTATAGTTTGCTAGGGCTGCCATAACAAAGTACCACAAACTGGACTGTTTAAACAGAAATATTACCTCCAAGCACTGGACGTAGAAGGTAGAAATTAAGGTGTGGCCTAGGTTGGTTCTTTCTGAGGGCTCTGAGGATTGGACTTATTCCAGGCCTCTCTCTTTGGTTTGCAGATGGCCATCTTATCCCTGTGTCTCTTCACATCATTCTCCCTGTTATGCAAGTCTGAGTCTGTCCAAATATCCCTTGTATATAATAACACTTGTCATAATGCAATAGGGCCCACCTTAATGGCTTCACCATTAGAGACCTATCTCCAAAATAAGATCACATTCTCAAGTACTGGAAACTAGGACTCCAACATCTATCTTTCTTTCTTTCTTTCCCTTTCTTTCCTTCCTTCTTTCTTTCTTTTTCTTTCTTTCTTTCTTTCTTTCTTTCTTTCTTTCTTTCTTTCTTTCCTTCTTTCTTTCTTTCTTTCTTTCTTTCTTTCTTTCTTTCTGAAGAGGGTAGTGCTGGGATACACATATCAACACATATCAACACATATCAGTTCATACCACCAGAGTGTGTGTTTCTGTGTCCGTGTGTATATTGAGAGAGAGAGACTCTATTCCACAGGTATAGCTTAAAAGTATTGAAGGCCATGGAGTAGGTAAAACACTGGGTTGTACGTAGGAGGAAGTCTCTCTCAAAAAACAGATACTGATATTGACACTGTGATTTCGAAAGTATAAGAGTTACGGGTTACTAATAAAAAAGTTTTCACAATATACAGGACTGCAAGATAGGCAGTTAAATATAAATAGTTCCTTAAGAAAACACCTATATTTTATGATAGTAGATGACTAAACAAAGTAAAGAATTAAAAGAAGTCTCAAAGGTCATCAATGTCTAAACTAATATAAGAAAATATGGCATGGATACATTTGTAAGAAATTTACTAATAGTATGACAGTAAAAGTGTAGTAATAACCTAAGGAATAGCTATATGGACCCAGCCTTGTGACAACTTAAATTTGCTTTACTAACACACACTCACACTCAAAAGTATAAAGCTTAAATGCTGAAGAAGTGATTGTAGTTTAACACTATTATCAATGATTGAGGCATTTCTTAAAATAACAGTGGTAGTAAATTTCAGTTGCCAGGAAATTTCCAAAGAAAAATTATATTCTAATTATAACATGTGTTCTCATATTGTCTAGATGGTTCCTTATATAGTTTAATGTAAATTCAATAGGGAGAAAAAGGCATATGGTTTGCTTTAAAATAAATTAGCAATAGTAAGTGTAGTAGCAGAACCATTTATAATAATAGATAACATTTACTGAGATCTTACTATGTGCAAAATGTTTTACATAAATTACTCCTTCTAATTAAAATGGAGGAAATATTCACATTAAATTACAAGACTTCCAGAAAGATAACTCATATAGATGGCAGAAATCAATAATGAAAGCCTTCAGCTTGATAATATTAAATTTGTATTTTGAGGGATCTATAGAGAAACCAAAGGAAAGGGGGGAGGATGATGCAAAGGAATCATGGAGGGGAAATGAGAAAACAAAGGTCTAATGAATCAATTTGAGTCTAAGTTTATATCAGCTATCTAGAAATAATCACATTGACAAGAGGATCATCTTTTAGAAGAATTCACACTTTTCTTGTGATTCATAAAGGATTAGATGTGAAATTCAAGAACAGTTCAGATAAGTTTGAAAATAAGAAATACGGAAAGATAAAAGGACGAGATATGCATATCAATGAATTGATAGATAAAGCAGTGAATGAAATACAGTGTCTTTTATTTTTTTTTTTTCTGGTCAATGTAAGAGGCGAAGATCCTAAAACAAATATTCAATCTTTATTATATAAGACAGGAGAGAACAGAAAACCCCTCCAGCTAACTAACTCCCTGATGCTTCTGTAAAAGAGAGATAAAAGTGAAAAGAAAGCAAATCTTTGAAAGATGGCAATGGAAAACTGAGATGGAAAAAACAGTTGTGGTTTCCTTTGTTGGTCTGTGTAGAGCAAGGATTTAAAAGACCATATGGACATTACCCCTGGTGGAGAAGCAACTGAAATGCTGCTTTCTTTATATCCTTGAGTCAGCATCACAGAAGGCTATGGAAACAGCACTGCATCACCACCAGAAATGTGGCTTGATCTCATTAAGCCACACTGTGACTGTCACAATGACATACTTGTAAAAGTTTAACTCTTGAACAAATTAACTCTTATAAAGTTCACTGTAAGAATTTTAAAAATATTAGTCACCTTAAAAAAGCAATATATTCATGAGCAAAATGCCTCTGCAGATTAAGAAACGGCCACAATTTCCCACCCCGCCCTGTAGATATGCCCCCTTGTAATGTGGCTTTGCATCTGCTCCCATCAAGTCTGTTTCTCCAGCCCCTGAATCTGTACTGGCTTTGTAGCTTGCCTTGGCCAACAGAATGAAGTGGGAGTGATGTACCAGTTTAAAGCCTTGGTTTCAAAAGGTCTTGCATACTTCTGCCCTCTCTCTTTTTTGGAACCTGACCCTAGTGCTATGAGAATAAACCTTAGCTGGCCTGCTTGATGATGAAAGGCATAAATATCAGTCTCTCTCTCTGTCTCTCTCTCTCTCTCTCTCTCTCTCTCACACACACACACACACACACACACACACACATGTGAGCACATAAGCACACACCTCTGATACAAAGAGAACCACCATTAGGAAACAAGTCAGAAGATATAATAGAGCAAGGATTTAAAAGAAATGAATACCTAAAAGAAATAAAATGCCCCTCGACAGCTAAAACTTCTTATCTCTGCCCCTAGATGATTCACAGCTAATTCCTAGAAGCAGAACTGCCTTGCTCTTATGCATGTGTCCAGAAGAACTGTCCAGCTGAACTTAGCCCAAAGGCACTGACCCACAAACTTATGAGCTTCAAAAACACTGTTGCTAGGCTATTAGGTTTTGGCATTGTTTATTTACCAAACTGATTCATCCTCCTCTAAGCTCCTTTTATCTGAAAAGTAAAAAAATATATATATATGAGCTTACTTACCTGCCCTCTTAACAATAACATTTATATCATATATTGTGAATTCTAAAAGAAAATCAATATATGATATATATTTTCCTCATTTCATACATTTTTGAGAGGCAATATTTCGCAGTGGTTAATTCCACAAGCCATGGAGGCAGGTAAAATGGAGTTCATCTTCTGAGTGTTACTCACTAGATAAAATCGCACAGCTCCTTGAACCTCAATTTGTTCTTCTATAGAATGGGGAAGATGACACTATAGTTAATATGAGGATTAAATGATATAAGGCCAATAAATACTTCAGAAAGTTGCACATTTTAGGCATCTATGTATAGTAACTTTTATTGCCAAATAAAGAAATTTCACACCAAATAACATAGTTAATGACTGACAGAAGCAGGACAATAACCATATTCTCTGACGGCAATCCTAACCCCTATCTGTTGTACCATCCTGCTTTGTACTGAGGTCAAAACTAGCTCAAATACCAGATAATTCCATAGAGATGTAATGAAACCAAAATGCTAGAATTTTTGCAATAAGTCTGCATCCTCCTCAAATTATTTTAACTTAAAAATATATGTACTGGAGTGCCTGGGAGGCTTAGTCAGTTAAGCATCTAACTCTTGATTTTGGCTCCGGTCACGATCTCACAGTTCGTGAGTTCAAGCCCCAGGTCGGGCTCTGTGCTGACAGCATGGAACCTGCTTGGGATTCTTTGTCTCCCTTTCTCTCTGTCCCTCCCCTGCTTTTGCTCTCTCTCTCTAAATAAATAAATAAACAAATATATATATATATATATATATATATATATATATAGACCATACATATATATATATATGTATATATATAGAGAGAGAGACCACCTTTTAATGACCTATTTTATGCAACACACAATTTTTTTTTACTACCCAGAATAGTTATTTGTGACAATTATGATAAGATGGATGTACATTTGAAGAATTCATGGATTACTAATTTTACAACTTGGTCATTTGATTTGCAAGAAATATTTATATATTTTTGCATTGCTTGTCAAGAGCCAGAATCTTTGCATAAATAACCAGCATAACAACATAGACAGTTAGCCAATTTGAGCTTACTGTATACTTAGAAAATTAATGTGCAAGAGTGCTGAGAAAAGGCATTTTACATTGAAGGAAGGGAAAAATTTTCCACGAATATAGGATGATGTTGACTGATGAACATTAAAAGCAAGAGTTGAAAATAGCCTTCTTGTTGCAAAAAATTCTGGGCCATAGTCCTCTTCACCAGCCATTAATTTTAATAGATTATGATAATAGATAGATGATAATGATAGATTAGATAGATAGATGATAGATAGGTAGATAGATAGATGATAATAGATAGATACACACTACTTGAAGTCATTGTAACTTACATAGGGGGTAAGATGCAGTAGTTTTTTCCTAGAATGACTGCTCTACCACTAAGTGTTAAATTTTTGGCAGATATCAATAAAGTGCACTTTACTTTCTAATGTTCCTATTCCTCAATAGGTCACAGATGCTAGATAAGACATTTCATTAAAATTTTATAATCTGTATTTTTAGTACTTTCCTGCCTTCTATTGCTAATTATTTCATACTTGTATGACTTACTCTACAACATTATATACATTTATAGATTCACTCTCTAAATTTTCTTTTTTTTTTTTTTTTTTTTTTTTATTTTTGGGACAGAGAGAGACAGAGCATGAACGGGGAAGGGGCAGAGAGAGAGGGAGACACAGAATCGGAAACAGGCTCCAGGCTCTGAGCCATCAGCCCAGAGCCTGACGCGGGGCTCGAACTCACGGACCGCGAGATCGTGACCTGGCTGAAGTCGGATGCTTAACCGACTGCGCCACCCAGGCGCCCCTCTAAATTTTCTTTGTAACTCCCCAGCCTCAGGAGAGCTCTATGCTTTGAAGTGCATCAGACTCCCCTGAGAAGCTTTTTAAAATGCAAAAGTCTCCACCCTGAGATTCTGATTCAGTTCATTTGTTCTGCACCAATTTCTGCAATTGGAAATCTATGTTTTTTAAAAGCATTCTATGCTTCAGGAAATGTCCATGGGAAGCTATATTGAAGTGAATGTTTATAAAAAATATGACAAGACATTAGCTGAACATTGCATCTGCAGAATATATCAAGGAGGGATGGGACAGGAAGAGAGCTACCATTTATTAAAAGATAAGCTATAGATACATATTATTTTATTATTCATTACAGTAAGTCTAACAAGCAAGTGTTGAAATACTCATGTTCTTCATATTAGGCAAGAGATTGTTAGAGTGATTCGGGAAAAAGAATTATTAGTAATTGCAATAGTCAAAACTTTCTTAAGTACCCAAGTACAAAATAAAATGCCAACAGTTTTAGATATAACTCATTTGATCCTCAGCCTCTGATTTTACCAGAATTATACTAATGAGACTAAGACTCTGAAATTTTACAATAACTTGCCCAATATCACACAGCTAATAAGAGACAGCTGGTAACATTCAAACCCACAGGTGTTTAATTCCAATGGCTGTGTCCCAGAGAGTAAATGGCAGAGCCATGATTTGAATATATGTAGAACCATGATTTGAATAGGAAATAGAATTTAGACATGACCAAAAAAATTAATAAACTTGAAAGATACCAATTGTTTAGTGAATTGAAAACTCATTATCAAAAGATCTCAGAGCGGTATCTCCTCCTTCTGTTAAATAAACAGTGTATGATAAAAACATAATCAAAACAGTAGATATTTGAAGGGGACTCTGTTTGTATTTCTTTGATACAAAAGGAGAAGAATGGAAACCAGGAGTCACAAATATTGTACTGTGAAAGATTGGAAATAATCAGGTTGATCTCCCCAGGAAATAAATTAAGCTGAAAGAGACTAGCAATAAAACTAAAGCAGGTATAGGCACACCAGTTTAGCTTCATTATTAGGAAAACATCTAGACAGGTAGAAGAGCAGGCTTCTGAAAAGCTACTGTATGCAGGTTTCAAACGGAATTGAGGGAAGTAAAAATAACAGTCAGGGCAAAGGATCAGTTCTAAAGAGGATACAGACAGAGGAAAACATTATTGAAATTCATCTCCTTTAACCAGACCACAGAAACCTACTTTTCAATTTTATTTTTATTTACTTTTTAAAGAAATAAAACTATGGGATAGCACAGAATATCATGCAATTGGGGGGACAGAAATAAAAAAATAATATAAAACTACAATATGGATTACCTTGATAAAATCAACCTCTTAAAATGTTAAACCACACACCAAAACACACAATTAATTGTTTTCAAGAGATATAAAACACTTTTTGAATTTCTGTTAGGAGAAAACGTCTATTTCAATGCTATATTTAAATACATAATCTTTTTTAAAAATCCAGTATTCTCTGAGTGTCTTGAACCCTTTTATTGCCAGAATTAAATTTGAACATTTAGCTAAATTGATTTAAGAGCAGCATTGGTTGATTTCATTTCATTACTCTGATGGGTGATACAATTTATTAATGAAATGTAAGCCAAAGGAAAACTCACAATACACATTCCTCCCTAATCCTAAACACAATACTCCCTGCTTTTACTACTAATCATTTCAATAGGTTGTTTTAACCCCTTTTAGGCAAAGACCAAATGTATATATTGGGTAGTAGAAGCAAGTTAAACAGCGTATGTGAAGACTCTAACTAAACTGTTCCAAAGACAGAGCAAACAGAATGCCTAGAACTAAACTCATCACCCACCACTTCAATCCCCAATTGAGCCTTCTCCAACTCTTCCTGAAATCTTTGAGTGACAACAATATGCCCAAGCTAAACATTTGGAAAACATTTGTGACTCACTCCTTTTTCTATCTCATATCCAAAATCAACTCTGTTACCAAGTTCAGAAAGTTCCTTCTCCTAAGCATCTTTCAAGTCTGTTCACCTTCTTCCATTCTTAATTGTCCAAGCAGTCAACGTCTCTTACCCTGCAAGGTATCCACAGCTCTGTAACAGAGCTCCCTGTCGTCAGTATGATGTCACAAAATCTATTCTGCATGCTGCAGTCCAAATGGTCTTCTGGAGAATAAAGATATTTAAGATGTCCGTGCTGTTTTGATTGATTACCTCTCAATGGCTATCTCTTGCACTTACAGTGAATCCAAATTCCTTCAAATGTCCCTGTTCATCTCACCTGGGGCTTTTCTTCCCAATGCTTTCTCTTCCTTAAACTGGCTGGGGACATTCCCACATGCTGTTTTTGTTGTTTTGTTTTGTTTTGTTTTGTTTTGTTTTGTTGTTTTGTTTTCTGGAACCCTCTGAGCCCTCCTCACATGTTAACTGCTACTCAACCTTCAAATCTCAGTTTAAACATGATTACTTTCTCAAGGGTTTCCTTGAGGCACTAAGATACATGGTACTGTATGCACTCAGTATTCTGTGTGTGCACATAGCGCTCTTTATTTCCACCATCAGAACACTAAGAAACCAGAATTATAATCACTTGTTCAACTGTTTTTCTCCCATTCTAGACCATAAGAATTGGAATCAAGTCTGTTTTGGCCATAGTTTTATCCCCCAATGTCCAATTTAGTGTCTGGCTTCCAATGCTCGATGACGATAATAATGAAGAAGATGGTGATGATGATAAAATAATTGCAGTGGAGATTATACTGCAACTGGTGATCCTGGTTATCATTATTTGTACCTACCATCTTCCAGGTTCTGTGCTAAATGATTTCCCTGTATTCTTCCATTTAATTCTCACAACAGTGCTTTAGTATATGTACTATGATCATTTGCATTTTATAGGTAAGGGCATGCACATAGAAAGAAGTTACTTTAATTGCCTGAAATCAAGCCCCTAGTTATTGGAGTAATATTGAAACAAGGTGTGTTGCCTGCAAAAATTGTCTTTTTCAATAATATTTGTGTTGAATTTTGTTGAATATTGTGGGCAATGTGGAAGAAATTGTTCTTTATGACTCCAAGTTCCTATAACTAGAATTTTAGGTATTGGATTCTATTTTATTGGATTCCAGAGGTTTCAATCTGATTCATGCACAATGTAATTCTAATGCTTTCATCTCTGCTTCCTTTTCTTAAGAATTCTAAAGGTGGTATTTCCTTGGATAATTACAAAACCCGTGATATCCAATAAGTTTGCAAAGCTAAAAGGTTTTTGATGGGTATTAGGGGGTTTATAGATCAATGTCCTCTTAATTTCTAAATTAACTTAGTGAAATATTTTTCAGTTAATACCCTGTTCTAATATTAGTCATCTATAGTTTAAAAATAAGAAGAAAAAGTCTTCCTAAATAGAAGGAAGCTTCTCAGCCTGGTTCTTATCTGAAGTAGGTTAGAGTCCAAAAGCCTTGCTTCATTTTGAACTTTCTCTGCCCCTTTCAGTCCAAGATGATTTCATTCCTTTAGTTGCTTCATGTATCAAATGATATACTCCATTAAACAAAAGATAAATTCCGAAATCTTTTCTCAGAGTCCATCTAAACCGTGGGTCCTCTGTAAGGCTGCTGTGATACAAAACCCACAGAGGACTTCAGAGTTCCCTTGTTTTAACAGAGAAGGTCTATGAGGCATGCCCTTACACTTGTTAGATGCCTTTTATCCACGTGAAAGTGTCTGTGAGGCACACCGACTATACCTTTTCAAGATTTTAACAAAAATCTTATAGGCCCATCTGAATTTGATTTCTTACTTGATATTCTTTCGCTAGGAGGGATTGAGAAAAGAGTTTTATTTTCAAATTTATAAAATTTCTCTAAACTATGCTAAAAAACTCAGAGATTTCTTCTTTGGTGCATCTCTTCTTCTCATATTTTTTTTTTCAACGTTTATTTTATTTTTTGGGACAGAGAGAGACAGAGCATGAACGGGGGAGGGACAGAGAGAGAGGGAGACACAGAATCGGAAACAGGCTCCAGGCTCTGAGCCATCAGCCCAGAGCCTGACGCGGGGCTCGAACTCACGGACCGTGAGATCGTGACCTGGCTGAAGTCGGACGCTTAACCGACTGCGCCACCCAGGCGCCCCACTTCTTCTCATATTTTATTACAGGCAGCAAAAAGAAGCTACCTGTTACTTTGTACATTCTGCCTAAAAATCTCCTCTGCCAGATTCATGAGTTCATTGGGTTCCCTTTGTATTTTTCATGCAACAATAGACAACAATATTGTCAAACTTTCTGCCACTGCATAACAAGATTCTCTTTTTTTCCTGCAATAATAGTTTCCTCACTTTCCTCCAAGCACTTGCCAACAGTCTCCCCCAAGGTATTTCCAGCTTCTTACTAACAGTCTATTTGAGATTCTTTCAGCTCTAGTCTACCACTGTGTCCCAAAGCCAATGGCAGATACTCTGGGTTTTTATTACAGCGGCCCTCTACTTCTAGAACCAAATTCTGTTCTAACCATTGCTGTCTCATAAACTGTTCCAAAATTTGTGACTTAAAACCAGAGCCGTATTATTATCATTACTATCTTTTAACAGTTCTGTCGGTCAGGTATTTAGGCAGAGTATGGCAAAGATGGCTCGTCCTTAGTTCCATCATATCTGTGGCATCAGATGGAAAGACTCAAATGGCTATGGGCTGGATCAGCTGAGGCTGACTGAGAATTTGCCACTTACATAGTTTTAGGATCTTTCTATGGGATATCTTCTCTTAGTTTCCTCATTACAGCAGACCAGGGGAGTCAGACACTTGCTTCTTGAAGCTCAGAGCTTCTTCAAAACCAATAGATCCAATAGATCTTGGTAGAAACCACAAGGAATCCTATGATGCTGCAAATATAACCCTAAGCTCCAATGAGCAGTTTTATTTCTAGTCCCTAATGTATTAAGCTAGTTCCTGCCTTGGAACCATTGCACTTACTGTTTCCTTTGCCTGAATTGCTATTCTCATGGATCTTTTCCTGGATTGCTCTTTATGTCATTCAAGTCTCTGCTGACTCATCATTGCATAGTGACTGTCCTGACTTGGTTACTTCCTGCATCAGTCACCAGAATCCAGGAGGCAAACCACTTTTCTTAATGAAATGGGGGGTGGGGGGGCGGTTTGCAGTGGAGACATCAAAAGGAAGCAAAGAACTATCCTTTACATATGCTAAGATACTGCAACTACTTATGGCTCAGTTTTTTTTTTTCCGGATATTTTCTCTCTCCTAAATCTTAGAATTCTATGGAAAGCAAAGTTATTCACAATCTTATTTTTATGTATCTTTTTTTTCTTGTTTTTCACCTAGGGGTCTAGAGAATGTATAGTTTTAAACAGAAGAAATAAGTTAGAATCCAGGCTTTAAAAAGTTAAGACCAGAGAGCAGAATTGCCAGCCTTAAAATACCCTCAACCCTTCTACGAACCGTGTCAATCATCACCAAGCCATCATCTTATGTTTTACTTCCATGCCCTGAGTAACAGTAGCAATAGATGGAGGACAGAGGAAAAATGTCCAGTAAAAACAAAAGCTTCTGCATTTTTTATTCATTCAAAAAATATCCTAAGCTCTCATTTCTCATCTGAACAACAGAATACCAAATGAAATTGTAAACTTGGGAATTTTTGTTAGACATAGGATGAAAGTTCTGACTTCAATGAGAGTAAAATGTGTTGTGTTGTCATAGTGGATGCAAAAGAAATTATTAGAAAGCAATGCCTGGATTGGCTCCGATGAACTCTCCCTCTGGGCAGTAAGGGAAACTAGAAACTTAATTGTAGTCTTGTCCCAGTCTTAGAAATGTGCAGTCCAAATCGCAAGGGAACATCATTAAACATCAAGTTTCATCACTTCCAGTAGGATTTAGAAGCAAGTTAATTTCACATGCATTTTTTCTTAGTAAGGAAAATGTTTCCACAGAATCTAACTCATGGGAATCTTACTAGAATCTATTACACCGTGAAAAAAAGCAATACAGAAATATCTTTGTGCCATTGCTGAACTAAAAAAGCATAGACAAGGCTGGTAACTTGCATAACCCATTAAGAAAGAGTACCCAGAAGCTCCACTCTCAGGCTAGCAAAATAAAAATCTTGAATCTCTTCCTGTGAAGATAAAGTTACTATATTGGAGCAAAAATACTTGTAATGAAAATAGAATAAAGAAACTCTGGCCATAAAGGACAACTGGAAATACAATTTGCTGAATGATACCATAACATGTCCACTACCCATTTGCTACCCTACAAGAGATAAGAGACCTCAAAGGTTGAACATTTTACTTCTAGAAAAAAGAAGCAACTCTCATTTAGCATATAAGAACATTAAGATTTTTTCTAATATCTAGGATAGCTGGTGTATGTTCTGGTTGTTCACATTTTCAAGATATGGAGCAGTCATTTTTTTATTTTTCAAATATTTATTTTTCAATATTTTATGAAAAGCTATCTAGAATGTATTTCACATTTTTAGCCTTAGAATGTGGTATGTAAGAAGCATAATTTATCTTCTCTATGAAGATAGAAGTAAAATACTTTATTATTGCTGTATTACCTTATATTCATTTTATTATTGATGAATTTAACTCACTAATTAAATATTTATTTAATTTCATTTATACATATACACATTCACTACACACACACACACACACACACACACACACACCTTGGCACATCAGAGTAAAACTGCCAAAGAGTAGAGACAAAGAAAATATTTAGTTGTAGCCAAAAAGAGGCACGATATCATCAAATGAGTCACAATAAGACCAAAATCTGAGTTATAAATAGAAACAATGAATATTATAAAAAATAAAATATAACAACTTCAGAGTATTGAAAGAAAATTACTTCCAACCTAGAATTCTATAGCAAAAATATTCTCAAAAATGAAACAACTATATTTTCACACATAGATACATACACACGTGAGAGAATTTGTCAATAGCAGATTCACCTGAAAGAAATAATAAAGGAAGTCATTTGGGTGAAAGTAGATTGATCCCAGATGGAAACATGAGAAGAGGGAAGTAAATACAGAGCAATGAGAAAGATAAATATGTGATGAAACCCAAGTGAATATTGACTTTATAAGCTAATAATAATATCATGTGCTGTCTAAACTGCATATAAAATTAAAAACAAAATAAAAATACCATAAAACATAGAGATATATAGAATTTACATGTTCTAATGTCTTTTAATGTTGTTTGCTTTATGGTTAAAAAGTTACTAATTTACATTACACTTAAACACATCAAAGATGTATATTATAATCTCCTAGGTAACCACTAAATAACAGTAAAGTGATTTTTTAACTAGAAGTTAATAGAAGGAAAAATAGGAAAAATATTTTTTTAAGTTTATTTATTTATTTTGAGAGGTGGGGGGAGGGCAGGAAGAGAAGGGGAGAGAGAGAGAATTCCAAGCAGGTCATGATCTCATGGTTTGTGAATTTGAGCCCTGGACACTTAACTGACTGAGCCATCCAGGTGCTTCTGTTCTTCTTGGTTTTACATCCTGGTGATTGCTTTCATGAACTACTCCATTTTTTACTGGAATCATATATGTAAACATCATATATGAAATGTTATGGAAATAATCTGAAGCCTATGGTGACATTAACTTCCTCAAGAGTGGAATTACTTTTGCTACCTTTTCTGTTACTGATCTTTGATATTTTGCTAAGTTTACACATATTTTTGAGTAACTTAAAAATTTTACAAAGAAATGTTCAGCTATTTTATTGAGCTCATTTTGAAAAAAAAAGCAAATATTTTAGGATACTTTTAATTCATCTATTAAACAATTATGTATTGTTAAATAAATTTTTGTGAGACCTATGCAGTCAGAAAAGCTAATTATCATGGATTACTTAGATCCCTTGGTAGGAATTTAAAAAAGTTGATTTCTTGAAGGGCTTTTCTACTTCTGGTTCAACCTTATTCTAGGATGTAGCCTTTCAAATTCTAACCTAAAGGTGGGAGATTTGCCAGTGCTATTCCTTCCATTAAATTCTGATACCAAATTTTCCTATAGTCCTACAAGACTAAAGCCTTGTTCAGCTCTCCCTCTCTGAGACCCTTGTCTTAGAACTGGCAGATGTTTCCCCACTGTGAACTGTTGCCCAAATGTCATGACCACTTCTCTGAGTTTCTCTTTATTCCTGAATCTTTGTTTCATAATTCTTCACCACCTTGCTAATTTCCTGTTTCTTCTAGCAATTTTGTCTGCTTTTCTAGATGATCTAGGTGGTCTCTGTTACTTTGCCTGCCATTACCGAAATCACTTCTCTATGACCTTTTGCTAAAAATTATTCAAAAGAAGTATGAATTGCTTGTTCTGATTCAGTAATTAAGTACAACAAAGAACTGCTCAACAATTTTATCTAATTGATTTTTGCAAAGAACTTAACATTTCAGGATATCTTTTATTTGCCTTTTCTAACAATTACTTATCGAGGATTTATACATATGTATACCTATGCGTGAGCACATGTATACATGAGTATATCATAATGAAAAGACACAAAAGTTTCCTACCTCTTAGCATTTACTTTTTCACTGGCATAATACAGTAAACACACATAAATAAGTATTACAAGTTTAGGTTATAATAAAAGGTGTGAGGAAATAAACAATAGATTGTTATAGAAATGAAAATGGTAAGCTGAAACTTAAAAGATTCAGAAGGAAATCCTTGTGCAGAGTGTTGGGAAAACAGTGCACAGGTGGAGGGAAGTAAATAAACAAACATCCTAAGGAAAAAAAATCTTGCTGTGTTATTAGATCATGTCTGAAGGTGTGTGAGCAGGGTATCAATATGAGTTGAAGTTGAAGAGGAAAACAGAATCATGTAGAAACATGTGGACTGTAGTATCAACAACTCATTTTTGTTCCAGAACTTTTTTTCATAGAATACAATATGAGTTATGGTGCTGAACTATAGCTAAGTTAACAGCCATAATACTTCTACCCAAGTGGCTACAAAAAGAAAATGCTCTCAGGCTACTAAACTGAGAGGAGAGCCTGGACTATCAATATAGTTAGTGACTAGATTGTTTCTACTGACAGTTTTACCTCTTAAACTGTTGTGGGAGCAACATGGGAAATTGCTACTCTGAACTTAATAATGACCAAGAAGGAAAGACTGGTTAGTAAAGTAAAAGTGACAAGAACCTTGAAGACAAGAAACAATGCTACCTTTAAAATAACAACAAAAGAAAATTCCAGGACATTCAACCAACATTCTTCATGTTTTTAGATGGAAGTATTTTTTATTACTTTGAGAACAAAGTGAAAATGGATTCAGGCAGTCGGAACCTAAGGAGAAAGATCTCAAAGTTTTCAAAATGCTCCCAAAAATGTAATTCTGCTGACATCATTATGGAAGAGATTCTGATGAGGAAGAATATGGGGGCAGAAACAATAAAATTGATATTTCCACAAAGGAAGCTTTCTGGTACACTTGATTTAAAGAGACAAATTTGTGAAACTGACAAAATAGTTGTACTTAAGAATGTTTTCAGGAGGGGCATCTGGGTGGCTCAGTCCGTTGAGTGCCCTACTTCGGTTCAGGTCATGATTTCACAGTTCCTGAGTTTGAGTCCCACATCGGGTTTTCTGCTGTCGGCCTGTCAGCACTGAGCCTGCTTCGGATCTTCTGCCCCCCTCTCTCTGCCCCTCCTCTGCTTGCACTCTCCCAAAAATAAATAAACATTTTTCTAAAAAAGAATGTTCTGAGGAATTCTTGTACACAATGCATTTAAAGTTATAAAGATATTAAAAGACCACTTTTTGGAGCAGAAACCGGCAATGGGGCAGCTTGAGGAAATGTTGATGTATTATGAGGAAGAAAATGACACTTAACTATTTTGTATTTGTATTCTCCTGCAGGACGAATAACTATAGAGAGTAGAGTGAACACACCAAAAAAGAGGGCGTTGAAAGCCAGAACATAATATATTTAAAGAGACACAGTTACAGGGGCGCCTGGGTGGCGCAGTCGGTTAAGCGTCCGACTTCAGCCAGGTCACGATCTCGCGGTCCGTGAGTTCGAGCCCCGCGTCAGGCTCTGGGCTGATGGCTCGGAGCCTGGAGCCTGTTTCCGATTCTGTGTCTCCCTCTCTCTCTGCCCCTCCCCCGTTCATGCTCTGTCTCTCTCTGTCTCAAAAATAAATAAAAAACGTTGAAAAAAAAAATTTAAAAAAAAAAAATAAAAAAAAAAAAAAAAAGAGACACAGTTACATCTCAAAATGAGGCCAGTTGTCTTCGACCAGGTGAATTATTGCAAAAATGGTAAAATAACTTGCCAGTGAGTTGGCTGAAGGATATATGATGGATTAATTTTTGAGAATTCTGGTGAATACATGAGCTACTACAAGTCTGGAGAGAACCTAATGTCTCTAATATTCAAAAAGGCAGAAAATAAAAAAAAAAAAAAAAGAGGTTAGAGTGGGAGAGAGCCAAAGCATAAGAGACTGTTAAAAACTGAGAACAAACTGAGGGTTGATGGGGGGTGGGAGGGAGGGCAGGGTGGGTGATGGGTATTGAGGAGGGCACCTTTTGGGATGAGCACTGGGTGTTGTATGGAAACCAATTTGACAGTAAATTTCATATATTAAAAAATAAAAAAAATAAAAAATAAATTAAAAAAAAAAAAATAAATTAAAAAAAAAAAAAAAAAAAAAAAAAGGCAGAAAATAGAGTGAAAAATCCAAGGGACTATCTTGTCTGAAGAACACTTCTACAAAGATTATAGTGGTATAGTTTTTGAATTTTGTGAAATGAAGTTTTAAGAGACTTAATACTAGTATATTTTTCCTTCTCTCCATGCTATGTGTGTTCCAACCACAGAGGGCCCCCTTTCATCCAAACACCTGGCACATAATAAAAATCTGATCAACTTTGGTTGAATGGATAATCTAATTCTCAAATCTTGATGTCTCTATAGCGGTATCATGCAATGGATTTTCCCACAGAGACCTACTGTACATGCTATTCCCTCTGCCTGTAAACCTCTCATTCTCTTGATCGACACTTCCTTCATCTCCACAGCTTTGATCCGGCCAACCCAATTCATCCCTCATGTCTCAGGTTCAACACCATTTCATTATGGATTCCTTTCCTGACCCCTCTCCACCTAGAAACACAAATATTGGACAGATTCTCCTGTTATATCCTTAGTCTTTCATAGCATTTTTCACCTTTACAATTGATTCATTGTCTGGATAATTATTTACTTAATATTTGTCTTTCTCACCAGACTGTAATCTCTATCAGGATGAGGAGCAGGTTTATTTTGATCATCTCTACACCCCAAGTGTTCGGGTCAGGGATATTTATTGGTCATAAGTTCTTTGTAAGGCTGTTTGTGGGTACAGGCAAGGTCTTTTATAGAAATCTCTAAGAAAATTGGAGAAATATGAGCTGGTCATGGTTCAGTTAGATTGAATAGCAATCTTGGATTAAATGACTATTTCCCAGGGATAGAGATTAAAGAGGGTCTAGAGAAACAGTATATATTATGTGTTCAGTAGCACATCACATGATAAAACAGTGATCCATTATCTTTAGTATGAAGAAGAATCACCTTTGTACTTGCCTAAAAGGGCAAACTCACAGCCCCACTCCCAGCTGGTTCCTGAGGTTCTCTGTACTCTCCCTATAGGAAATTTTTCCAAGAATTTTGTGGTTTTCTTCAGGGTCTCTGACTGGAATATCGCAAGGACATTCTGTCTCCCATTGATCTTCTTCTCTTGGGTATATTCAGTAACAAACTACATTAGTAAGAGTCTATCTTGGTGGCTTTTCTATTTTAGGCTACTGTATAAATGACATGCACGATAGAATTACAAATCAAAGAAAACATTTTACTGTGAGGGAAGAAAAGAAAAAAAAAATTTACTCCCAGCACAGACTTTTTAAATAAACATTTTAGTTTAGAATAGTTTTAGATACACAGAAAAAATGAGAAGGTGGTAAAGAGTTTCCATTCACCCACACCCAGCTTCCATTGTTAGTAACATCATACCTTATTATGGTACACTCGTCACAATTAATGAACCAGTATTGATCATTGGGATTTGGGAGTTTGTTTTGTTTTGTTTTGCCTTGCTTTTGAACACTTCCTTGCTTCCTTACTTTTTGTGGTACTTTTTGATACTATAAGATATTCTGAGCTCATTTTTAATATTCCCTGACCTAATGCTGGAACCAGCCACTTCCCCAAAAAAGGCCTTTTTCTTTGAACGGAAAATGCTATTTGAAACCGAGATCTAGGTGTTCATTGCTACTTGGGGGTCATTGCTTCTAGGCTCCCTCATCTGACAGAATAAGGAAATACATGTATATATATTAACCTATATATATGCACATATCTATAAACATTTCTATATGTGAACATCGGTACTATATTAAGCTAGACATGAGTTCACACTGAAGTCTCCTAGTCTAATCCATTATTACCACATTAATTATTTTAGCCTTGATTGTCTGCAGCCTCCAAATCCATCACTGAGAAGCCTGGCTCCCATTGTCTTATTTACTTACTCAATTGTTTAATCCAGTATACACCTACAGTAGTTTCAGAATTGTTAACTCATACACATGGGAAACAGTGTTACCGCTGGAACAGAGCACAATGTTTACTCAAAGTTTGCTTTCCTTTGGTGCTATAGATTCCACTCATCTACTTAGGTCAAAAGGTTTGCCTCCACCCTCTTCAATGAGATTGTTTCATACACTGGTAGCACAGACAGATCTTTTTCACATTCTGCATTCCATTCTAGGATCCCTCCATCTCTTGACCTACAAAGTTTCTGTAGGGAAATCAATGCAGAAAGATAGCTTTCTAGGGGTTCCCTTGTATATGATTGCTCTTTTTCTCTTGCTACTTTCCAAATCTTTTCCTTGTCTTTGACTTTTAATATTTTGATTATGTGTGTTTCAGAGTGATCCTCTTTGGGTGGATCTTGTTTAGGATCCTTTGAACTTCTGTACTTGGATGTCCATATTTCTCCCTTAATTTGGCAAGTTTTCAGCTGTTATTTCTTTAAATAATCTTTCTGCCTCTTTTCTCTCTTTGGGATTGCCATGTTTATAATGTTTATAATGTTCCCATAACTCATGTACACTTTTTTCATTCTTCTTTTTTCTTTTTGCTTTTTGTTCCTCTAACTGGCTAATGTCTAATGATCTGTCTTTGAGTTCACTGATTGTTTCTTCCACATGATCAAGTCTGTTGTTGAAACTCTCTACTGAATTTTTTTTTTCAGTTTTATCATTGTATTCTTTAGCTCTTGGATTTTTGTCTGGTTCTTTTTTATGGTTTCTATTTTATAATTGAAACTCTCACTTTGTTAATGCATTGTTATCCATAATTTTTTTCATCGTTTATCTGTCTTATATTTCATTGAGCTTCTTTAAGGTAATTATTTAGAATTCCTTGTCAGGCAAATTGTAGATCTCCTGGGAATTTCCCCTGCCCACTCCCTTTGCCAGCAGACCTACTCATCGATTGTGGGAGGAGACTGGAGTCCAATAAAGGGCACTTTCAGGATCCCTGGTGGTGCAGATGGACATATCTCCTGCTGAGATCCTACCATTTTAGGTCTGCAGGAAGACTGTGACTATGAGGAACTGGAGCCCTATATAAGGCCCTTTCAGGATACTCAGAGGTACAAATATATATCTTGTTGGGTCCCTGGTGTCAGCATGACTATTTGTGGACTGTGGCTGGGATAGGCCAGAGCCCAGTTACAGAACCCTTTTAGAATTTACAGCCTTCCAGGTGTGGCCAAGAGAGGCTGGAGCTGGTTTACAGACCACCTCAGGGTCCACTGTCAGCACTGAGTTCTGTATGCCTGTTACACAACATACAAGTGAGTGTGATTCCTCCAAGGTCCCTTGACATGTGGTGCGGGTAATAGAACCAAAGCCAAGTGGGACAGTAGTCGCATCCTCAGGGTTTATGGAGCTGCTTCCAATCTGTGGTTGGGACTATCGGTGAGTCAGCCGCCTAGCTGTGAGCCTTCATTCTCAAAACAGCTCCTCCTGATTTTAGATTGCAGCAAGGCTTCACATCTTAACTGGATTCTCAAAGCTCCCACAAAGGCTCTTCTGTCTATGGATGGATGCCAAATTATTGTCGTTGGAGGGGAGGTAGATATGAGTAAAGTATGTCTTCTTTGGCCCTCTTGTTAATATATATCACTCTTGCCTGCATAGGTCTGACAAGAAATCAGCCATAATTCTTACCAAAAAATTATTGATCTATAGTAAGATTCCCTCATCATCCCCTCTGTCTATTTTCATGATTTTCTCTTTGTTTTGGTTTTTTGCAGTTTAAATATGATATGCCTAGGTGTGGATTTTTGGTATTTACCCTTCTTTGTGTTCTATGAACTTCTTGGATCTGTGATGTTTGTCATTAATTTTGAAAAGTTCTCAGATATTATTATTTCAAATATTCCTTCAGCTCTGTTTTCTTTCTTTTCTTTATTGTATTCCAATTATATGTTTGTTATATCTTTTGAAGTTGCCCCACAGTCTTGAATATTATGGTCTCCTTTTGTCATTCTTTTTCTCTGTGTGTCTCAGTTTTGGAAGTTTCAATGTACCTGTCATCACTTAAATTGTGAAACACTGAGACATTATCTTAAAACATCCTGTTGCTGCAGACACATAGAAAAGAATTGGCAGTATAAACTTCATCATCTGTGTTCTCATGTAATCTTATTGTCCCAATTATCGTTGCATTCTTTTCTGTTTAATTTTGGAGGATAAAAGTATTAATTCACTTGTCAGTGAATTAATACAATCCAATACCCAGGGTTTTTTTTTTTTTTAATTTTTTAACCTTAATTGCATTTTCAAAATCCAGCAGTCATATTTTTAATCTCTAAGTATCTTTCTTGGATTTTTAATGATGTTCTACTCTGGTTTTCTTGAATTTTAACACATTTACAGATTATGGGGTTTTTTTTAAGTTTCTTTAATTTCTTATAGTAAGTTTGTTTTATAGGTGGGCATTTGTTTTACTTCCTCAGAATAAAACATTCAATAAATACATTGGTCAACCTTTTGGTTTACTTAACCTTAGAGAGGGAAGCTTATGTCTGAAAAATTGTGGGGTTGAGATGGGTTGTAAGAAATTGAAAGGGTCCTATGTAAGTCACAAAAGCAAGAGAAAAACTTACATTTGTTATAATTTTACTTTGGAAAGTTAACGATCAAGGACATTGCACTTGGATGCAGTTAAGCATGGGTTTTCTCTTCTTTGCTGAAGATTTTCTTTGTAATTATGCAGTTGTCCCAATGCTTTCTATAAAATTATTCTCATTGGCTTGACAGCTCTCACTGGGAACTACCCTCAGCTGTCTCCCTGATTTAGCTAAAAGTGTAATATGAGAATAATCTGTACAGCAGGCTCCCTCCATTGCACAAACCCTGACATCCAGGAAATTTCTGGTGGTAGACTTAATTAGGATCAAGTTAATGCTTCTTACCAACTGCTGTGCACCCACACTCTTATCCAGCTCTTGCCATTCAAAATTAGGTAACAGTAATGGTTTTTTCAGTTCTTCCTGAATTAGGCTACAGTTTTATATGCAGTGAGTTAAAGGATAACATAGCTTCCCCAATACATTGTCTCCTTTTCTATAGCCTGTAAACTCCTCAAATCTTAGAAGCAAGATCCACATTCTTTTCCAATATTAATTTTTGATACATATTTTTCACTACTGTTATATTCCCTCGGTAATTTAATGACAATTTTATGAAACATTAATGGTAAAGTGCTTCAAAAGTGGGGGTTCATATTCCATAATTTTATTATACTCTATATTAAATGCGTTAAGTCAATTGAATACTACTAATCACAAATATTATATTTATCTAAGTTTTACCATAGTGAAGTCATCTGTCTTTACTTCTTTTGGATACTTTTGAGATTTTCTCCTTACCATTGGTTTTCAACAATTTGATTAAGATGTGCCTTAGAGTGATTTTCATAAGGTTTACTCTGCTTAAAATTTATTGAGATTCTTGGGTCTGTAGACTTATAGTTTCCTCCAAACCTAAAAAGTATTTACTATTATTTCTTCAACTGATTTTCTCTCATCTCTTCTGTCTCTTTTTTCCTTTTGAGATGGCAATTGTATGCATGTTAGACTGCCTGTTATTATCCAACTGGTCATTGATGCTCTGTTTATTTCTTCCCTCATTTTTTGTGTCTGTACATAATTTTGTATAGTTTCTACAGCTTGTGTTTAAGTTCATTGGTCTTTTTTGCTGCTGGGTCTAATTTAATGTGAATGCTGTCTCAGTCTTTTCAGGTTGATATAACAAAAGTGTCAAAGACTGAGTGACTTAAAAACCAGATATTTATTTCTCACAGTTCTGAAGGCTGGGAATTCCAAGTTCGAGACACAAGAAGATTTGATATCTAGTGAGGGCACACTCTCCAGTTCATAGATGGTCATTTTCTCTTTGTGTCCTCACATGGTAAAAGGGGCAAAAAGGCTCTCTGGAGCCTCTTTTATAAGAGCACAAATTTCATTCATGAAGGTTCTACTTTCATGACTTACTCACCCTCTAAATGCCTACCTCCGAACACCACTACATTGAGGATTAGATTTCAACATATGATTTGTGAGGCACACAGACATTCAGTCTATATATAGTATGATCTACTTTATTTTTCATCTCAGATACGGTATTTTTTACCTCAAAAATTTCAATTTGAGTCTTCTTATATCACTGAACTCTCTACGGTATTTTTTACCTCAAAAATTTCAATTTGAGTCTTCTTATATCACTGAACTCTCTCCTTTTCATGATCATGTTTTTTTCTGCCTTCTTATTCATATGGCTCATAATTAAAATAGCTATTGTAATATCTTTGTTGGCTAATTCCTTCATCTCTGTAATTTATTAGTTGATTCTATTGATTAGTTAAAATTCTTCCTACATTAAAAAAATTCAATTCCAGGGCGCCTGGGTGGCGCAGTCGGTTAAGCGTCCGACTTCAGCCAGGTCACGATCTCACGGTCCGTGAGTTCGAGCCCCGCGTCAGGCTCTGGGCTGATGGCTCGGAGCCTGGAGCCTGTTTCCGATTCTGTGTCTCCCTCTCTCTCTGCCCCTCCCCCGTTCATGCTCTGTCTCTCTCTGTCCCAAAAATAAATAAACATTAAAAAAAAAAAAAAATTTAAAAAAAAAAAAAAAAAAAATTCAATTCCAATATGTTCCCTAAAAATCTTTAACAAAAACTTATTAGAGCCAATTAATCATAGTAGCCAAAAGTTGAAAAACAATCCAAATATATTATCAAATTTTAGTATATTCAACAAAATATTACTCAGTAATAAAAAGGAACAAACTACTGATATACACAAAACCAAAGAATAACTTCAGAGATACCATGTGAGTGAATGGAGTCAGACACCATGCAGAGCAGATATAGGCAGGGTAAATATAGTGTGACTATTTACATGTATTTCTAGAACATAGAAAACTAATTTATAGTGATAGAAATCAGAACAATGGTGGTTGGCATGAAGCAAGGAAGAGGTGATCAACCAGAAAGGAGTAGAAAGGGACTTTCTCTGATGATGTTACTGAACTAAACAACAATTATAATGTTGGTCACATGAATTTATATATTTTCCAATTGATTGAATAGTAATCTTAATATCTGTGCATTTAACTGTTGGTAAGTTATAGCTCAATTTAAAAATGTTATGAAAACTTCACTGAAGAGAAATAGTTCAAAAAGAAAAAAACAAAACAAATTGAAAATAATTGCAACCTATGAATGGTTCAAAATCTTAACTATCTAACAAAATTTGGAAAATTATCAAATGTTTCTAAAGAATCAGAAAATTTGAAAATACAAATAACCAAGGATAATGACTTAAAAACTTATAAAAATCAAGAGTGGGATACAAAAATAAATTATAAACGTTTACTGACAGACTGAAAGAAGAGCTGGAAAAGGAAAAGATGGGTCATGAGCAATAGAAAAACAATTAAATAATCTATATTTTAATATAACCTCAATCAATGATCAAAGAAATTAACAAACAAAAAAACCACCTAATTCTAAAGTTCATAAAAAGAACAAACTAAGGATGCTATGGAAAATATAGCTAGATGCTATGGAAAATAGAGCTATAGCTTTTTTAAAAATAAAATTAGTGATGAAAGACATGAATAACAGAAGTTAAAAGATATTACAAAGAGTCTCTGTAAACAGATCCATGTATATACTTTAATTTAGTTTGTGGTGAAGACAGCATTGTAAACAAAAATGAAAATGTGGACTATTCAGTTACTAGTATTTGAAAAATTGGGTTTGCACATTGAAGAAAAATAGATCTCCGTGTGTGTGTGTGTGTGTGTGTGTGTGTGTAAATTCCAGGTTAATTAATATTACAAAAGCAGTAGAAGAAATTGTAAGTTAATATTGGTAGAGATGTTTTCTAAGTGAAACACAAATCCAAAGAAAAGAAACTGGCAGATTCTATTTCTTAGAAACTAAAGACTCCCTAAAACAAAATAAATCATAAATAAAGCTAAAATTTCAGCAAGGTTCTGGGGAAATTTTTGCACCATATATTACTATATTACTGGCCAAGATTACTATCTAAAATACACATACACACACACACACACACACACACTCACATACACGCACACACAGAGTTCCTAAAGTCAATTAAAAAAAACAATAAAAATAACGGAAATAATGGACAGGATGTAAGTCACAATGGATAATCACAAATATCTACATAAATATATACAAAAATATGTTCAACCTGATTAGTTATAAGGAAAATGCAAAATTAAAAGGAATTATTTTTCATATGTTTGACAAGAATTACAGTGATTACATCAAGCCTTGGCATAGAAATGAGGAATAGTACTTTTGTACACTCTTAGTGGGAGTACAAATTGCAGAAACCATTCTGGAAAACAAGTTGACAGTCTATCAAAATAAAATCGTTCATCTCCATTGACTCAGCAGTTCTACTTCTAAAAAACAATCCAAAAGAACTATGCATAGATGAGCACCAAAATAGACACAGTAGAATGATTTATTTGTTGTGGTAGTAAAAATTGGAAACCTAAATATCTATCAAAAATTATTCATAATAATATTGTAGTGTATTACATGGCTATTGAAATGAATGACATAGGCTTTTATGTGCTTGTACAAAACTTAACCCTAACTCTATAAAAATGAAGTTATAAGATGCAAAAACTAAAGGTTAAAGTATCCATTTCTATCTGATAGAAATCCCAGAAAGAGAAAAATAAAAAGAAAATGGGGGCGGCTGGGTGGCCAGCCAGTTAAGTATCCAATTCTTGGTATTTCAGCTCAGGTCATGATCTCACAGTTCAGGTAATTGAGCCCTGTGTCAGGTTCTGCACTGACAGCTCCAGAGCCTGCTTGGGATTCTCTCTCTCCCTCTCTCTCTGCCCCTTTCCTGCTCATGCTCTCTCTCTCAAAATAAATAAACATTAAAAAAAAAAAAAAGAAACAAAGAAAATGGAGAGGAAAGAACTGAAAATATAACAGTCATCATTTTTTTATAACTAAAGATGCATACCCTCAGTTGAGAAGCCTCATGGAGTACAGAGCAGGGCAGAAAATATAAAGCAGTACATATTTATATGCAGTACAGAAATATTTAAAAGCATTGAACACAAAGAGAAATTCTCAACATTTCTAGAGTTAAAACAGTAAACTTAAATTTGAATCGTTGACCAAAGGTCTAAATAGTAACATAAGATGTGAAAAGATAAAAGACTAACATAGCATATAGTGGATGAAGTATGGACTCTGTTGTGAACAGTGTTGAAATAATTGGTTCGCAGTATGAAAAGCACAATGAAGTTATGACCATATGTCACAGAAATAAGCTCCAGGATTGAAGGATATTGTGAAAAGAAAAACAACAACGTTAGTAGGAAGTGTATTATAATATCTTTTATCTCTCTATGGAGAATTATTTTTAAATAAGAACAAAAGGCATGAATAATATGAAAGCAAATTGTGTATAGTGTTACATCAAAGGTAAAGATTTTCTCAAACAAGGGCCTCTCAAATGAAGTTAGAAGTAAGGGGGTATTTGCAACATCTAAAACTGACAAAGGATTAAGATCTATAATACACAAAGAAGTATTATAAGTTATCAAGAAATGGGGAAACCAGAAAGAATTGGGAAATTATATGAATGGACGATTTATACACAAAAACACCATGTAAATATATATATATATGTATATATATACATATATATATATGTATATATATACACAAACATATGGAGAGAGAGAGACCAATAGCAGTAGTAATCATAGAAGTACACATAAAAATAATAATGATATATGTTGTATTATCATCATATTCGAAAAAGTTCAAATAATGTCAAGTATTGATGCAGATGCAGGGGAAAAAACCCCGATGCATTAGATGGCATCCGTGGCACTCATTTTGGAAATAAATTCTATTGACTAGTAATCAAATAAGGGTATGCATATATCCCACAAAAAGAAACAAAATTCCAGTGAAACCCTTGCTGAGGTACACAAAAAGGCATAGATAAAACTGCTCATTTGAAGTACAATAGTAGTAAAAAGTTGGAAGCATTCCAGATATCAGTCAACAGAAGACTAGATAACTTAGGGGGTTACTGAAAAGGATAATTCCAATAAATTCATGCAAAAATTTTTCCAGTTCTATATAGGTTGAGTGAAAAAAGTAAGAAATATAATGCAACACATATACAAATGTGTATGCATTACATGCAACAATACTGTATATTTCACACTGACACCTTTATGGAGAGTGTGGATTGACAGGGTATAAAGTAAGCACAAAATCAAGAAAAAGCATATGGGAATGAGATCATATAGGGAGATGAAGGGCATAAAACTATAAAAATAAACACTTGTCATACATTGACTAATAACGTACCAAAGAATATACCTCAATTTAGTCGGCGCACTTGAGATCCTCCTCAAATTTTAACATTCAGTATGGGCAAGTCCACAGTGAAACAAGCATTCACATATGCTACTATTAGGTGATACTTTTCAGGACCTAAATGCCAGTCTGTGTTTTTGGAATATATAATAACCTAGTCAGTTACCAAGTACATAATAATGTATAAAAGTAGTTTTATACTTTTGTAACTGTCAAGAGTTTTATCACTCTTGACTAGCAAAGCCACTTTTAACACATCAGTCTGAGCCTTTGTCTACTTTCTAAGATACTTCTCTTTTATTCATTCAGCAGATGTTTACTAAACTCTAATTTCATACCTCAAACTCTCTGCGAATTCATCTCTGTCCTTTACCGATTCCCCATCTGTTTCTCTGATGGCTCTATTATTTTATCTTTTTCATTTTAATCTACTCCTAAACCTGAAAATCGCCAAAAGCTAAACCATTCTGTTTTTGCCTAAAACACTTTTTAGATTAATCCTTTATTCTCATAGTTTCTCCATATTGTCCATTTCCAAATCCAAATCTATTTTTTATCTGGATATTGATGCTTTCATATCATTCTATTACCTCAAACTCAAAATAAATCAGTTGAATTTCATCATCTTCCCACCAAAATCATCTCTGATTGCCAATTACTGCCATCTCTCTGAATGCATTGTTACCCCAATTGACCACTTAAGCTAAAAAAAAAAAATTCATATATTTGTTTGGCTCTTTTCTTTCCTTTATCAATCATATCAGTTCTCATAAATTCACATCTGTATTAGTTTCCTATTGTTGTTGTAACAAATCACTATTAATTGGCTTAAAACAATATGAATTTGTTATTTTACAGTTCTGGAGGACAGACGTCTGAAAAGAGTCTCACTGGGCTAAAATCAAGGTGCCAGTAGTTAGTAGGGCTGCATTGCTTACTTGTTCTAGTGAGAAAGCCTGCAATGGGTGGTTGCCTTTTTTTATGATGCCATTTCTCTGGTTCTTTTTTTTCTGTCTCCTTCTTCCTTGATGACTCTTGTGATTATACTGAACCCACCTGGATAATCCAGAATAATTTCCTGGAATAGCTGATTTAGCACCTTAATCCCATCCTCAACCCTAATTTCTCCTTGCCATGTAATAATCACAGATTCTGGGATGAGGATTTGAACATCTTTGCAGATCCATTATTCTACCTACCACAAAGTTTGTTCCATACCAATTCAAATTTCACCTCTTTTTTAATTTTTCTCCATATTTCATAATTTAGGACCAATCCCTTGCAAAACCCTTTTCCTTCCAAAATGCTTCTGGGGTTCTTCACCAGGCACCCTGCATGTGCTCAAACCAAGTCATGTTTTTTATCATCCACCTGTACCGTTGTCCTAGTTCTTATGTCACAAATGTTCTTTTTCAGACTAAGTCATGTCATCTTTGAGTATCCACCACAACCCCCATCCCCTCTTAACAGTTGTGAAGTTGTCTAAGACAAGTGAAGCCATCTTTTTAAAAAATTCAGTAAATCATTTGATGCTTAAATGATTGAATAAATTCAGATTTTGTTTAGTAGATATAGCTGTTTTATTGTACCTAGAAGAGAACAGTATTTCTTAAAAGTAAAAATTAAACAATTCATCCCAGAGTTAGTATTACTTTGTTATTACCACCACCCCCACCCCCCACCCACACTAGCAAACCACTGAGAACAGCCCCAGGTGTTACTCTGTTCTTTCCTGCTAGATTGAAACTCAATAATTCCAAGTTAAGCCTCATCTCAATATCCTCAAAAACCCAATTTGGCAATTCCTATTATTATCTGCCTGTACCCAGTACATTTTAGCAAGCCTCCTTTCCTGAGGCCACTTGCCTGTCTTTTTAGAAAAATTCCTTTTTCAATTGCTCCAAACTCAGTCTTTTCCAACTGGCTGGCATTCAGTTCTTCTGGAAATGATTGCCTGTCTTTCAGGCTACATAAAAAACGTAATTCTTTAAATTCCAGAATTTCTCATAAAACGTTTCCTTTATTTCACTGTTCATAGCCATACCAGACCAAATTACTGCTACACGATTATTAATAAGTCATGATATTAGTTGGTCTGAAGATAATGTGATCACTTTCACTGACAGGGAAAACAGAGACTGTAATTCAATATCCAATAACATTTGAAGAAGGAAGTATTTCTTCACAAAGCTTTCTGGGTGAAAAGTGCTGTATAATTTCAAAATAACAGAATCATTTTATTTTGGCAATAGAGGAAACGAGCTTCAAAGATTCTAGGGTATGTCTACTCAGATGCATTTTCAGACATCTCTCTGAGGGAGAAAAGCTCTATGTGGGGGGGGGGGGGAAGCTGGTGTTGCTACATTTGTTGATGAAGGTAATTACTTCTTGGGGCACTTGCGTGGCTCAGTCAGTTAAGCATCTGACTTGATTTTGGCTCAGGTCATGATCTCACGGTTCGTGGGATCAAGTCCTGAGTCGGGCTTCCTCTCTCCTTCTCTCTCTCTCTCTCTCTCTCTCTGCCCCTCCTCCACTATCTCTCTCTAAATAAATAAATGAAGATTTTTAAAAACAGTTCTAACAAAATAATTAGGACGGAAGACCAAAACATCTGGTGACTTAAAAGTTAAGTTTGCTGAGGCACTCAACATTGTTCAGCAGTTCGCAAGTATTTACTGTTGTCAAGAGGTCGGAGAGACAAGCATCATGGAAACCAAATAGGGAAAAAGTAAAATCCTGTTTTGGGGTCTTCACTGGTTGTCTCTGACCTGGAAAAAAGAGTTGCTAAGCCATAAAGTAAGTCATCTTGTCACTGTGTGAATGAATTATGAGCTACCTGGAGGGTTGCGGTGAGCGGACTAACAACCCCTCACTGCTCCCAGCACATGGAAAAGCCTTGTATTTAATCAGAACTCTTGATGCTTGCTGAGAATCTCCTCACACATGGTACTCAGTGCTTCCCAGAGGCAGGCAGGGTACAGTACTTCCTGCACAAACATGATGAGTGCAGAATCTAGAATAGGAAATCTCTGAGGTTGATGACCTTTGAATGATCCTCATTCCTGTTTTAATGACTGAAAATTGTTAACATCCCACACTTCCTCTTTTCTATGCCAGGGCACTTGACCGTTACTGTTTTCAGATTTCTCTTTCTAATCTTTTTCTCTATTGAACAACCCCAACCACTCCCCCACCCCCTCACCCACCCCCACCCCCCGCCACCTTATCCGTTGCAGAGCAGGACTCTTTCCTGTGGATAATGAACTGTCCTGCATCCCAACCTTTCTTTCAGGACCTCTTCAAAGTTCTTCATACAGACGACAGGGGAAAGAAAGTCTTCCAAAGGAACTAGAGTACTAGCCCAAAGCAGCATTTCCCAAGTGTAGATTTCTTTGACATGTTTGTGTTACCATTAACATGTACATAAATTTTGCATCCTACTTACTTCCAATTGTATCTGAGTTTGTATGAATCCAAAATGTATGAAATTGTTTATCAACCATGGAAATGGATGCTACAGGAAGATAGGCCTTGATTAATTATGACTTTCAGTATTCACGTAAGCCTGGAAGCTATTCTTTTCTCCAGGTCCACAGGAAAGTGTGTATATCGAGAGATTGTAGAGGTGACGTTCCCCCAACCCCCTAATTCTGCTTCCTGACCTTTACATTTTCATCTTCCAATAAAAATCTATCTTCATTTAAAACAATTTATCTTATATTGTGCTTGTTAAGGTCACTTTTTTCAATGTAGACTTTCAGAGCTGGTTCAGAGTCTTTCTCTGCCATACTTGTACCACAATTCTAGGTGATTTCAGAGTTTACATAGACAAAAAATTCACATCCTAATTTCAAATGCCCTAGACCTCTTTTGCCTTACCCTTTTCCCCTCTGCACTGTAGCCCTTTCCTAAGGGCTTATCTCGTGGTCCGTGGGTTAGAACCCCCCATCAGACTCTGTGCAAAAAGCTCAGAGCCTGGAGCTAGCCTGCTTCAGATTCTGTGTCTCCCTCTCTCTGCCCCTCCCCTGCTCATGCGCTCTCTCTCTCTCTCTCTCTCTCTCTCTCTCTCTCTCTCTCTCAAAAATAAATTTAAAAAACATTTAAAAAAATTAAGGTACAGGGGCGCCTGGGTGGCTTGGTCGGTTAAGCGTCCGGCTTCGGTTCAGGTCATGATCTCATGGTCTGTGACTTCAAGCCCCGCGTCGGGCTCTGTGCTGACAGCTCAGAGCCTGGAGCCTGTTTCAGATTCTGTGTCTCCCTTTCTCTCTGCCCTGTTCATGCTCTGTCTCTCTCTGTCTCTTTTTATTTGTTGATTTCATCCTAGTCTACCTTCTTTTCTCACTGACAAGGTTGTTCATCTGAAGTTCCTCATCACCAGCAACCTGCAAACCCAAATCTTAGAGCAGTGAGTTACCCTTTTTTGGTTTCTGCATTTTGGAACTTAGTAATGCTAGATAAAAAAACCCTGGTTCTTTCTTTGATCTTGCACTACTGAATTCATGGTTTCCAACATTGGCTAGGACCTCTGTATCATTTCAGGACTTTACTTGTTCTGATTAGTTCCCTTCAACATTCCCCTCAAAACCCATTCAGAACTTGCTCCCCTGAAACCTCTTTCCCTCTCAGACTGGACTCTCTTTTATTCTCAGCAGATTTCTGCCTCTTACTTCATACTTCATCAAGAAAACAAATGCTCTCTCCTTTCACTTCCTACATCCTTTCTCACAAAATGTATTATCGTATTAACATGTAGCTAAAGATCATTTTTATTTAAAGTGAAAAACATAGTGCCTATATTTAAGTTATTTTCAATTGTTTGAGAGGCCTTAACCCATTTGATAGTTTAGAATATGAAAATAGACCAGATCTGCTCTGAATAATTATAGACGACAGTGTTCTAGTCTATGTATTCCTGCCTCGACGAGGGCTGAATGAAAAACTACCCAGTCCTCCATTTATTGCTTATAAACTATATACATACTTTAAATTCTGACACAGTACAATTAGATTTCTAAAACAGAAAGCACGGAAACTGTGCCACTTTCAAGTTGAAAAAGACAGTGCATCTTTGATCACTGCAATGGAGACAGAGCTGCTGAGACTTCATTCTTTAGAACCCACCTCTTCAGAGTCCTCACTTTCATCAAGGTGGCTATCCACTAGTGTTGTTTACAACTCAGAAATACCCTAGCTGCTGTCTTGGAGGTCTGGGTGCTGCACCGAGAAACAACCCAAACCAACTTCTTGTAACATTTGAGAAAAAATATTCAGCTAGACACTTAGAAACTACTTCCCTTCAATAAAAGAACTCAGTGCCATTAATCTTCAAATGCCTTATAACAAGCAGGAATATTCGTGATAATTTGCTGACTTACGTTTGTACTTCCAGACTGAGGAGGTACAAAGCTCACACAGATGGCTTTGCTTTTGAAAAGACTAGTTGAAAATTGTAAGCTTTCAGCTGAGCTTCCAGGTTACCAAGGCTCGATATTTCCTTCCTTTCTGAAATATGAAGTATAATGTTCTTATACAAGTAGAACAAAGTTCAAGACAGCAGCCTGTTCCATTTCATAGTTCTGAATTTTTTCCAGAATTATATTTTCCCTTCATTTTCTGTCAGAACCAGTGCATTTACACTGACTAATTTGGATTACTTCAGGAGTGAAAGAAATGCATTCTTGTTCAACTATGCCAGCAACCAGCAAACACAACAGACTCCAATGTGAGGCAAATCTTAGGTCTCCTTGTCGTAAAAGCCAAGGATCTGTCCAAAATATTGGTAGCCAGGATGAAAGTTTATGTGCAAGATTCCCCCAAAATGTTGGTTAAATCCCTTAGGTCTTTACATTTTCCTGTCTCCAACACAAAATGTTATTGTTCTCAAGGGTAACCTTCATCAAGCTTGGCCCTCTTTTTTTGTGGTTGCAATTTCTGTTCTTACTCCAGGGAGATTTTCAATAGCTCAGATAGCTAGACTTATTCCAGACTGCCAAAGATCTACGCCCCCAGATCCTTCAAACTAGATAGGAGATGCTGCATCTGGCCTAGAGATGGCTGAGCACAGAGGGACCGGACAGACTCTTCCCTGGGTCAGGTACCCACCAGTTTAGCAGTGCCCCCAAAAGGCATCCGACTCTCCACTGGCACTAACATCTCCTCTCAACCTCACAGCCCCAGCATCATGCCCCTGCCCATGCCAACCTGCCTGCTGGCAACATCTCCTCCTGCAGACTCTGGGGTTGTATGTCCCCAGCCCCTCTGGAGCCATGCCACGCCACTGGTGGAGGCCAAAGAAAACCTCTTTTTGTTCATCATTTTTTAATTTCCAAAGTTAAAAATTGCCCTCTGAATTTTTCTTTCATTATAGGACCCCATTCTTGTTTCATAGGCAGACTATCTTTTCTCACACCCTTGATGGTATTAACTATACTTTATTTGGCTTCTTCTGTTCCACTGATGGTCTTTGTTATTGTGCAAGTTGCGTTTTCCTGTTTGTTTTTGTCTCTCTTAAATTGTCTTTTTTTTTTTAATTTTTTTTAACATTTATTTATTTTTGAGACAGAGAGAGAGAGAGAGCATGAACAGGGGAGGGTCAGAGAAAGAGGGAGACACAGAATCTGAAACAGGCTCCAGGCTCTGAGCTGTCAGCACAGAGCCCGACGCGGGGCTCGAACCCACAGACCGCGAGATCATGACCTGAGCCGAAGTCGGATGCTTAACCGACTGAGCCACCCAGGCGCTCCAAAAATTGTCTTTTCTTGAATGTCCACTGATTGTTGGCTGTCCTTTCATATGTAAAAGTGAGAAGCTGACTGGAAGAAGTGCATGGGTGTGTGTTGATGGGTGGAGGGTATTAACCTGGTCTGGGATTCTAGGAGCTAGACAGGAGAAGCAGCCTGCTGGTCTTGCATTTCAGCATGTAGATTTTTGCATTATCTTACCACTCTTACTCCCTACACACACACACACACACACACACACACACACACACACCTTATCCTGTGTGCCTGTTGTCTCTGAACTCAGAGGCTCCTTGGGCTCAGTTTCTCCAGACTAAGCTTGCTATTACCTATGATGCATGTGGGTGGGGTAGTTTCCTGACTTCTCAGAAAGTGTAAGGGACCAGGGCAATTCAACCAATTTGTATATAGATTTTCAACCATTCCTGTTGCTAATCATACCTCACTCCATGTTCTAAGCATTCTGAAAGGGAAATTAGATCAATTCTTACAGGTACTCCTCCTCTTATAGGCATTTGGATTCCTCTTTTTTATGGTCTGCTAAAACCATTAAATTTCCTCCATTAAGTTTGTTGTCTAAACTTAAAAAAAATCTTTCATCCACTATTCTTCACTGATATTTTAATGAAAAATTTGGAGGGAGAACTGCTGGACAAAGATGGTCAGCCTACTAAGTTTTACTTGAAGGGCTCCATAGTTAACTTGATATTTCTAAAACATTGGACAACATCATAGGTATACATATGGTTTGGGGGCAATATGTAATGCCATATAACAAATGTAACATTAGAATAGACTTCTGGCTCCACCTTCAAAGAATAATCAGAATTTGAGCCTCCTAGCAGCTATCATCCCAATTCAGTGATATCATCCTTGACCAAGACACTATCATCTATCACGTGGATTCAAACAGTATAGCAAATGACAGAAGCCAATCTGGATTCACTCTGATGCCTGAAATCTCCCCAAGAGCTGACTTCACACTATGCTTGCTAGCATTCAGAGGAGATGTCCTACATTATGCTTGTACTGTTCAATGACTAAATGCCTAGGAGTCATGTTAAGTAACAGGCTTTGTTTTCTCCCCAGACTTAAATCTGACATAACGTTCATTTGTCACTCTAATATGTGTGTACCAGCCTCTTAACTCTCTTCTGTGGCTGCCTTTTGTAGAAGGGGTCTAGACCGCTGACAGAACCCTTATCTGGTGAAAAGAAGTGGGTGTAGAATGCAGGAGAGGAAAGCTTCCCCCACTGGCAGGAGCCATCTTGGCTGATGTTTTGTAGTTTTGCCAAAATAAGTGCAGTGATCGTTTGTCGAATAATCAGCCTCCTCTTGCTTATTATGTAGCTGCAGTTCCGAGATTTGCTTTCCGCAAACCCAAAAAGAAAAATATGAACCACATGCTCCTGACAGTAGGTAGTTGATTCAGTACTAACATTAGGACCTTATCCCCGAACCTCAGAAAACAAGCACAGTTTAATGCAGCTGGTAGAATGGGAGCACATGAATGAAATACCACTTTCAAGACCTGCCGAGTAGCTTGGGAAAACTTTAGAGTGAGATGAATGTCTGTGGAATAGGTGGGTGGCTACTAACACTGGACATAAGTGAGAATGGACTTCCCATGTCTAACCCCATTTTTCCAACCATAGCCAGGAAAGGCCAACAGTTGGAACACACCCATTCCCAACCATCCCCACCCTTTTTCAAAAAAATCTGAATGTTCATCCGTGTGTATTCTTGACCCCATCTTCTCCCAAACGACCTACTACTCCATCAGTACCTCCTGTTTTTTAAATCTCCTTCCCTTTTACCTTCTTTTTATTATTCTTAAGTAGTATCCTTGATTTATCTTCACAAGTGTGTTTTGGCTTACATTCAATTTTGTCTGGTATTAATTTAGCTTTTTCATCTTTCTTTTGATCATTTTTTGAATGGTATATATTTCCTCATCCATTTTGATATGGTTTTAATTTAGGTAATTAATTATTTAATTTGGGTATCCTTATAAGTAGCATGTGGCTAAAATTTTTATTCAATATGATAAAATCTGCCTGATGAAATTAGCCTAATTGTATTTATTACAGTTACTGATATTGTATTAGGATTTTACTAAATCTTATTTTGTGATTTCTGTTTAGCCACAGTTTTTCATAGATTCCTTTCCTACCTATCTTCTGTTTGATAAATATTTTTATATTTCTTTTTTTTCTATGATGATTTATTTTCTTTAAGTTTATTTATTTATTTATTGTAAGGGAGAGAGAGAGAGGGGAGAGAGAAATAGAGACTGTGTGTGTGTGTGTGTGTGTGTGTGTGTGTGTATGGGAGGGGCAGAGCAAGAGGGAGAGAGAGAGAATCCCAAGTAGGCTCCATACCATCAGCACAGAGCCTGATGCAGGGCTTGAACTCATGAACAGGGAGACCATGTCCTGAGCCAAAATCAGGACGCTCAACCAACTAAGCCACCCAGGTACCCCTCTGTGATGATTTCAAAGCTGAAGATTGCATTTTTATTCTTTCTGGTGATTTCCGCTAAAATTTTGGCATGAATACTTAACTATAATTTTTAACAAACGTTAACAGTATTTCTACCTCTACCCCTAACCAATCACACTGTCTTTTACAATCTTTTCCCACACGGTGTTATTGTTGTTGTTTAGAGTTTTCATTTTATCCTTTATTTGTTTAAGGTTTTCATTTTATCCTTTATTTTAAATCCATACAAAAAATAACTTCATTGAGTAGCTCATTTAATTTTTTGTCACTTGCTTGCATTTGGAGCAAAAGATATAAACCATCTTGAAGCCCTTAAACTTAGGAACATGTTCAAGTCTCTCCTCACTGTTCTGGAGGGGTTCCAGGGCTGTCAACAGATCCTCAAAGGGGAGCACTGTCAAAAGATTAAGGACCACTCACCTTCAGAATAAAATCCAAGTCCCTTCTCATGGCATACAAGGCTCCCAGAACCTGCTCCTACCAATACCTCTGGGTTTCTGCCATTCCTTATAGGACCAGTCAAATTCCAGCAAAGACAAAGCGGTACACGAACATGCACGTGCATGCACTCACAAGAGTACAGAAACACACATGCGCAGAGCACAGCACATACTAAGCTGTCCCTTACTTCTGAACATTTGCTCATGCTCAGTGAGGCTAGAATGCCTTTCTCCTCCACACTTCTCCCATCTTTGTCTCTGATATCCACTAGCTAACTCCATGAGCATTTTCCTATGATTAGCCACCACCATCACATTGCTGGGACTTCCATAGTTGTTTATATTTTATAATTTGGCTTTTCTTTTTTTTCAATGTTTGTTTGTTCGTTTTTGAGAAACAGAAAGTGAGCCAGGAAGGGGCAGAGAGGGAGACACAGAATCTGAAGCATTCTCCGGGCTCTGAGCTGTCCACACAGAGCCCAAGGCGGGTCTTGAACCCCCAGACTGCAAGATCACGACCCAAGTTGGTCGCTTAACTGACTGAGCCACCCAGGCGCCCAGCTTACCTTTTTATAATATGACTGTTTCCCACATTAGACAAAGAGTCACATGAACGTAATGAGTCTGTCATTCACGTTTGCATTCTCTAGTGCTTGGCTCAGCACCTGACATATAGGAAGTACTCAATATGTATTTGTTGAAGGAAAAAACAAAGAAGAACTACAGACTTGCTTAAGGATAAAAAGCAATTAGGCTAAATACTTTCAATTAAGATCAGAGTCTATCTCTAGCTTCAGAATTAGCCAACCATAAGGAACACCAGTGAGACTCTTAATGCAGAAATGAGAATTCGATCATCTAATTGGAAAATAATAGTGAAACAGGGACCGTACAAAATAATTGTTTCTGGGGTGTATGTATGTGCAAACACACATACATGCATATCACATATTCTTTGTTTCTGTTTTTCTATAACTTCTTCTTACTGAGTTCTGAGGAACAGATGTCTCAGGAAATATAATTGCTGGGTCCTACCTGGAGGTTGGGGGTGGGGGGATCTTGAAGGTAACAGAGGAAAATGGGGAGACATTAATCTCACTCCATTAAGAAAAAAAAAGATGTTTAGGATATAATGATGTATAAATATGCCATTTATAAGACAGAAGATAGAGATTCAAAAAAAATGGGGAATCACATTAATTTAATATAAGAGAATATAGACATGGATATTACACCACTGAAATTTAACTTTAAAATATATGAAAACAACACCTGAATAATACAGCAAAATTGGTAATCAACATATAAAATATAAAAATTGAATATAAATATTCAACATAAAAATTCTGAAATTAAAAAAAAAATACAAAGATAAGTGAAAAATCAGAAAATATGCCCAGTATCAGATGAGCAAGCTGAATACTGTGATATGTCCTAAAATAGGCTTAAATTTCAAGAAAAAGTAAGTAAAGAATTCTCTGAACTCCAAAAGCAGTAAACAACTTACTATCAGGAAACCAAAGTCAAGAGTGCTTCAGACTATCAGACAGTGGAGTGACACCGTCAGAGTCTGAAAGAGAAAGTGTGTGATCCGAGACTGGTACACTCCTATTCTAAGAGATGCCAATTTCCAACATCCCTTCCACTCATACATCGTTCTTCAGAGAACAATAGAGTGTGGTACTTAGAACACTACTAACAAAGGATTGCAGGAAAATTCGAAGTAACATCTTCAGATGTCTTACAAATTACTTATTTTAGTGATGTGTAAATAATGGGGAGATTAGAGAATGGCCACTTAAAGGGTAAAATACAAACACCCCGAAGGAAAGAAGTTGGCGTGGATTGTAAATAACCAATAATTTCTAACAAAATTGCACGTTAAAAAAACATCAGTTTTTTCATATAGCAGTCCTAAAGAATGTGACAGGAGAGAAAGAAAAACATAAAAAGCATAAAACATCTGATATACTAATGATCCAAACATATTGGGATTGCTGAGGCAGATACAATTTTATGGATTTATGTCAGATGACAGATATTTATTGTGTATTTATGCATCAGATGCAAAGCCGGAGGCTATACTAGACTATGGGAACTTAGTGACGAACAATTAAAAGTGGCAATTGCCCTCTCAAGGCAGGTAATGGTTGATATAAACGAATGTGAGTGGCAAAGTGGTACAGAGGATAAATAGTGCTATGGTGAGTAAAAGGAGTTCTAAAATTTCTGGCACTACAGATGAAACCTGAAAGTGTGTTTTGAATTGTTTATAAGAAATTTCAGAACTAGAATGATACCTTCTGAATGACACTGAAATACGAAAAGAAACGTAAGTAGGAAGTGCATCAAAATCTTACCCTACATCTGCCTTCCAGCCTTCGTTGTCTTAGGGAAGTAACTCCATTACAACTTATGCAAGTGTCCTCTTTCCTGTCTCTTCCTTTATTTTTCTAGCATATGTGCAAATACATATCTGCACGCACACACACACACACACACACTCATCTAGAATATAATTTCCATATCTGTCCATGCTGCCAATCACTTATCACACTTAGCAGTCACTGGCTTCTTCATCTGCAGTTTCTGGGACCTATAAAGCTTCTCGAGGACAGAAAGCAGACCTTATTCTACGAGGGGGTCTAAGCAATACCCCTCGCTTCTCTGTCTCACTAGAAGCTCTCAAAAGTCCCTTTTTCCACTTCAGGTGGGCCTATATCCATTACAGTTGTAGTCTACTTAAACAAACTCCCTTTTAACAACACACACACACACACACACACACACACACACTACTCAAAGATAGGTGAGAATAAATGATCCCTCGAGCCTCATTCTAAGAAAACAGGCAAGCTTTTGTTTTTACTGTCCCAGAGTTGGAAGCAGAAATGATAAGAACTCAACTCAGGATCTGAATTTTTTCTGCATCTTATAGCAATAAGAACCAAACATAAATTATTCTCTCTACAAATTATCTTGCCATATTTATTAGAGTCATTGGTGAAACAGGGGAAATGGACAAATTTTTTTCATCAAGAGAATTATATGATACTTAATCTAAGACAGTGATAAACTCACTAACTGCCAGAACTAATATAATATAATGAGTAACTGTTGCAGAGGTAAAATATGTTCTGCAAAGCTATGACTTTATATTATAGTTCAATTTCATTTATCTTTAATAAAGTATAACTTTGGATTCTATGTATCACTCATTCATATAGACGTATCATGCCTATTTTCTTCTTTAATGTCTCAAAAGAATTTTATAAACCATGGGCCATATTAATTAAATCCCTGATTAGTTAGCAAAATGTTTTTAATATCTTTGTTTTATTCAAATTCTAATTAAGGATTTGTTGTGCTTACTATTTTTGTACAAAAAATAACCCCAGAACTTCGCAGCCTAAAGCAACCATTTTATTTTGCTCACAGAGTTATGGGTCAATTATACTTCAATAAACCTGAAATTAAAAATAAACAGAATGTAGAAAAGCTCATCTAGGTGGTTCTTACTTGGGGTCTGTCAAGTGAATATGGTGAGAGGTTGGTTGGGGCTGCAATCGACCCAAGATGACTCACGCCCATGGTAGACAATTGATACTATCAGCTGGGAGACCAGAGCACCTCATACAACGGCTCCAATCTGGCGGTCTCATATAGTCTGACTTCTTGCTTGGTGGTCAAATCTTGCAACAAGCAGTGAAGACACTTTGTGGCTTTTTCTTGCCTAGTCTGAGAAGTCACACAGCATCACTTCAGCCACAATCTATTGTTACAATCAAGTAACAAGTACATATCCAACTAGAGAAGACACACACCCCACCTCTGGGTGTGAGGTTAAGCTCACTAGGTAAGAACACTTTATGGGATGAGATGCTGTCCCAGCCATCTGTAGAAAACACAATCTCTTACTGGATGCAAAAGACAATTGACTGCCTTAGGGTACACGCCGAAGATGTTAGGAATGTTGCCTAACATCTCTATAGATATAAAATTCATCTTCCACATGTATCATCTTCCAATTAATTTCAGTAACAATAAATTTTGTTACTAATCACTCTTTCAAACTGTCACCTTACTACATACTTCGCAAGAAAAGAATTGATAGCTTTAATGCAAGATTTTGATTTTCCTTCATGGGCTCTGATGAAAGAAGAGAATTCATCTCTCTTTTAAAGAATAATTCTGGGGCATCTGGGTGGCTCAGTCGGTTAGGTGTCTGACTCTTGACTTCTGCAGGTCATGATCTTGTGGTTCGTGAGTTCGAGCCCTGTGCCAGGCTCTGAGCTGACAGTGCAGAGCCTGCTTGGGATTCTCTCTCTCCCTCTCTCTCTGCCCCTCCCCTGCTCACTCTCTCTCTCTCTTATTTTTTCTCTCTCTTAAAACAAATAAATAAGCTTTATTAAAAAATAAAAAAAAAGAATGGTTCATATGATTGCCATTTGGGATTAATCAGAAAAATAAAGAAAATTCTTCATTAATTTTTTATTTCAGGCAAAAAAATACAAAAGAAATAAATGTATACTAAGTTACATGTGTCTGCTAGATTGTATTAAGCACTATACCTAGAGATATAGCCACATCTACATCTCTTAAGTATATCCATATTTATACCTATAGTGAGTCCTTCAGTAAGGACTCAGTGACATTAAGTAGCTTCCCAAAGTCATACCTAATTTGTATCAGAGCTCAACTTTGAAATCAATATTCAGTGACTTCAAAGGTTGTGTACTTTCCACATCATTTATATTAAAATATTACTAAAGTACATGTTTTTTTCTTGATGTAATGGTCATATCCAAATACATCATCAAAATTACTTTTCCTTGACATCATATATTTTTTAAGTTTTTCTATATGAATTTCTTCAACTACTGGATAAGTGTACAACTTTCATAAGTGACACATAATGATTTCCTTGAATGGCAGTCACCTGTTCCATATTGGCTTTCTAATTATTTGAAAATCCCAGGAAACTCAGCATATAGTTGCAAAGGGGAGAATCTTTTCATTTGTATCTAAACTTCAGCCATACTCAGAAATCCCATTCTAACTTGATAAAACCAATACTTAAACACAACAGAGACCATGGCTGTTTTCTCCTTGCATAAAATTCATCACCAGATAAATAATTTTATTCAACCCTTACAAATAACTTTGCCTTGCTTAGAAATCCAACAACTACACAAATTAGCTTACACAGGTTGAAGAAATCTTAAAATGTGTATCCAGTAATACATTTCTATAATTTATTCAATCAAATCTCCAAAATCTTAACCATTTCAGTTTTTTATAGAACACCTGAAATGCCATCTCAATAATACCTTAATAAATCATGACTTCAGAGGGATGAATTATTATTATTACTCCCCTGATAGGACACAGTTCTTCCATGCTCCACTGTGTCTAGTTTATACCTGTGTTATATCAAGCATGAACTAGGGGCATTTAATTTTTTAACTTTTTTAATGTTTATTTGCTTTTTGAGAGAGAGAGCGAGGGACACAGACAGGGAGACACAAAACCTGAAGCAGGCTCCAGGCTCTGAGCCGTCAGCACAGATGGAGGGCTCGAACCGACGAACCGCGAGATCATGACCTGAGCTGAAGTCGGACGTTCAACAGACTGAGCCTCCCAGGCATCCCTATGCTACAGTGTTTTAATGCAAAAGTGTTCAAATGTAAGAACCATAACAATTGTTGCTTTAAATCACACATGTATTCACTTAGCAAATTTTGATTTAATATCTACCACACCTCAAGAGACTTTCCATTAGATACCAGGGTCATAAAGTGAAATAAGATACGGTTCTTATACTCAAGAAGCTTACAATACAATACAACATAAGCCAACTAATAACTATAGTATGAAGTGATAGATGCTTCATTTATCCAATGCCAATAGGATCCAAAGAACGGCAAGTATATCAGACTCCAGAGTTTCTTGGCTTTAGTTTTCCAGAAGTGATGGTTCTTGAGGTAGTATTAGAAAACAGTAGCAGTTGATTTAGATGCGCTAATGGAGGAAACAATGTTAGACAAAAGTATCAGAGCAGTACTGAAGGCACAGAGGTTTAAAACCTCATAATCCAGGGGCACCTGGGTGGCTCGGTCAGTGAAACATCTGACTCTTGGTTTCAGCTCAGGTCATGATCTCATGGTTTGTGGGTTCGAGTCCATGTCGGGCTCTACTGACAGTATGGAGCCTGCTTGGATTCCTTCTCTCTCCCTCTCTCTGCCCTTCCCCAGTTGTGTTCTCTCTCTCTTCCTCTCAAAATAAACATTTAAAAAAAATTAAAACCTCATAATCCTGTTTAAAAATTGTAAGTAGCTTAGAATGGCTGGGGGAACAAAGAGAATGAACTGTGGAGAGGGAGATCAGCTTGGGGAGACTATAGATTATTTAGGTTGTCTGTCATAAGGTGAGGAGTTTGAACTTCTCTTAAAGGTGTGGGATACCATGGAAGAACTTTAATCATTGAAATAAAGTACATTTGAGAAAGATAATTCTAGAAGCAATGTGTAGATGGGTTAAAGTAGGAACGGAGAGGAAGCAGAATTGATGTGGGGGTAATACACATGTAAAGTGGTAAGAGCTTAAGCAAAGGAATAGGCACTGAGAATAGTGAAAGGGATGGATTCAAAAGTAAGAAACCCAAGGACTTGAGACCAAGTAGATACACAAAGTGTGAGAAAAATCTACACTGAGAGCCTTGGGCAATTGAACAGAATAGTGCTACACAGTAAGTATAGTTGATCCTTGAACAATATGGGCTTGTTCTGTGCAGGTCCACTTACACGCAGATTTTTTTTTTTTTGGTTACAGTACTGAAAACAATTTTATTTTATATATATTTTTTTAATATGAAATTTATTGTCAAATTGGTTTCCATACAACACCCAGTGCTCATCCCAACAGATGCCTTCCTCAAGACCCATCACCCACCCCCCATCAACCCTGTTTATTCTCAGTTTTTAAGAGTCTCTTATGGTTTATATATTTTTAATGTTTATTTATTTTTGAGAGAGAGAGAGAGCACAAGCAGAGAAGGGGCAGAGAGAGGGGGACAGAGGATCCGAAGCAGGCTCTGCCCTGACAGCAGCTAGCCAGACACAGGGTTCGAACTCATGACCTGAGCCAAAGTCTGACACTCAACCAACTGAGCCACCCAGGGGGCCCAGTACTGAAAATGATTTTAATAACATTTTATTTTCTCTAGCTTACTTTACTGTAATAATGCAGTATACAATACATATAATATACAAAATATGTATTAGTTGACTATGTTATCGGTAAGGGGTTCTGGTCAACAGTAAGTTATTAGTAGTTAAGTTTTGGGGGAGTTAAAAGTTATAGGTGGATTTTCGACTGCACAGGGGATCAGCATCCCTAACCTCTGTCGTTTAAGGGTCAACCATATTATACATGACTGACAGAATGAGGTCATGATCAAATGAACAGTGGCTCCACGATGAGGCACTTATTCTTTATCCTAGGAAGACATCCAAAAAAATGTTCTCCTTAGAAGTTTGTAGAACCATAAAATAAAAATGGAAGGCTATAACAGGAGCTTTTCCTCATTATCAGATACAACACTTCCCCGTCAACCCACTGAATTCTCTTTGCTCTTCTCTTGCGTGGCTTGTTATACAGGTTCGGTTCCTCCTACTTTTTCAAGCACTTTCACTGTAGATTTTTGTCCTTGCTGGGCAACTGAGTGGCGACTACAGTTTATCACAGTACATGTTTTATTTATGCAAGGACTATAAATCATAATCTCACATATATATGCATGCTAAATACTGGAAGGTAAGCACAGCCTATTGTATACAGTTCTCTCCTGAAGTAACTTACAACTTTGACTGGAAATTCAAAGTAATTAATAAAATGTGTCTTATAGATGTGGCAACACTATGGATTGTTCTAAGTCAATTTACCTGTGCAGAGTCACTGGTTCGTTAAGAACATATGTTCATATAGTAAAACATTTAAAACAGGAACATACACTTTTACCTGTATTATACTCGTTACTCCAGCATTCTAATGTATATTCCTTCCTAACTAAAATACAGTACTCCTTTTTTTTTCCTAAAAAAATGTGAGTTTTCCCAAAAACTCTGTAAAACTTTATTAATAAGAGTAGAGACACTAAAATGAATATATAGACTTCAATAAACAGTATAGCTATTGGGAAAGCAGCTCTTTACCACAAACAAGTAAAGACCTTTTAAAGATCTAGAGAATGATGGAATACACTTGATATAAAATGTATGTAACATCACCATAACATATAATTTCATATTTAATATTTTAAAGTTAATCAAGAAATATTTTAGACTCTTGAAGACTGTTAAGAATTTTAAAAGCCAGTTATTATATTGTCCATGTTTGAAAATATAACCATGTAATTAAAAGCTCTCCTATTAGACTGAATACTAAATAATAGATTTTATTACACCGAAATCAGAGAACAATGCAGACAGTAAGGCAAATGCAGAATGATTTATTGGGCCAAGAATTATAATTTAACAAAATATACAGATAACATATTGAATACGTATTCCTTAACTCTACATTGAAATAACAGTGGAAAGTAATAAGAAATTAACTATTCCTAAACTCCTATATAGACAAACTTCTTGCAAACAAACACATATCAGTACTTATATTAAGAGCGTGATGGTTTATTAAGAGTAAGATGTGACATTAACATGTTAAATCCCAGAAGAATCTTCCCTTTTTTCCCAATATGACAGCCTACACAATACATTTTGTGATTATATTCACAAGATGACCCAACAATGTTAAGAATAGATTTGTTATGAATAAAAAATTATCAATGAAAAACAGTACATGCGTATTGAGCACCCACAGAATTAGTCATTTTAATATGAGAACAATTTGTAGGTTTTAAAATGACTATAGTTGGATACATTTTTCTAAGAATAAGAATGTGATTCAGAAATGGTGTTACTATCGAGTTACTATACTTACTATAGACTTATTTCTGCTAAAATGTCTTCCAGCATATTGTTTTAATTACAATAACCTAATGGTGGGGGTGAATTCAAAGGAATAAAGAATTTAGCTAGTGAAAATAGCACTAAAATGTTCTGATATTTTAGTGGTGAGTTTTAGTACCTACTCGAAAAAGTACTACTTTGAATGTACTGTGTTCCCACATATCACACAACTGATAATGTTGCCAATGGCATAGATGAATAAAGTTATATGCCAAAAGTCATATTCTACAACTTATTTTACTCAACACCATTCTTTTCTAATTTATGTTATCATAATATATAACATTTAAAAGTATGAACTTGGAAACAACTGAGTTTTCTCTTCTCTCTGTATTTCCAAGCAGAAGTGAGGAGAAGTGAAGGAAAATTTAGAAAGGATAATTACAACATATTTAATCATTAAATAATATCTGTTGAGAAGAAAATGTTTCAGTTGTTTTAGTATAACAAAAGGAGGTTTAGAATAACATACATTCATTTTAGGACACAAACATCCTTTTACATTTTGTTAAGAATTAGAAAATTATCCCTTAGTCCATACATGTGATAATGCACTTTTTGAGATCTTTACTTAAAAATCTCAGAAAACATTCCCCCTCCCATTTTACACTGTTTCTAGCTAACTAGTAATTCTGTGTAGGTAAGAAGGATTGCAGTTAAAAATAGAATAAAAGAACGAACAGAGCTGATCACTCAAATAATTACACTGTGCTCAACTGGACCAAAAAAACAAAACAAAACAAAACAAAACAAAACCAGCACATAATTTAGAAGAATTCACAAGACAGGTCAGTGTTTACATAAGCATTTTAGGGGTAAGCCTCCATCATTCTAATAATTTATCTTATGGAAAACATCTACAATCACCCCACAGGGAAAATTTCCCTTGCATATCCGTTAATTCCTTTAACATTTTCATGTTTGAAACAAGCTGAACTATTTGAAGTCTTATAGGCTTTGGGCCCAATTCCAGTCTATCAGATTGAGAGTGTTGGCAATCATATTTTGGGGAACAGGTAGCAAAAAAAAAATGGATGTGTAACGCAGTTACTATATACATGCTCCCATATAGTTTCATGAAGACATAACTTTCCTATGAAGCCTACTTAAAAATGACCTTTAAAATCTATTCAAGATAAGTAATAAATCAAAATGACAGGACTTTACAAACTTAGAGACACTCATACATGCACATGAACATACATATAACTTCATCTATCTTTCTGATTTCTCTTTTCAGACTCAATCTTTTCGAGGAAAAAAAAAAAGTCCTAGAAAAATATATTCCAGTGTTTGACTGTATTTTACAATCACTTCATTCTCTCCTTTAAAATGCTTCGTGCTGAAGACACGTTCATTTTGAAAAACTAAATCCCCCATGGGGTACGTAAGATATTAACAAAATCTTCATCATTTACTATCCCTATACTTAGACCTTCATAGTAATCTTCAAATTCACCATACGACACTTCATCAGACTTGCTGCAGGCATCTTTTAGTGTTTCTAGAAAAGATAATTTGATTTCTTCCTCTGTGGAATGGCCTGTAAAATAGTACTGACTGTGAAACATTCTCCTTAGAAGACTAGTAAAGTGACTGATGATGATAAAGAAATACTTAATCACCTTATGAAATCTCTTCCACAATTTGAAATCTATGTCAAACTTCCCTCCAATTTATTTAAACATTTTCTTGCATGAATCAGAATTTAATGGTGATGAGTTTAGTACACATTTGAGGCCTCTTTTAAGCCTCTGATACAATGTAATACATATAGGGAAAATAAGAGTCACTAATGTAGACATTCTTCTATTTCTTAATATTTTAGAGGACTCGGCTTTATTTCCATTAGAAATAAGGAAAGAAGAAAACAATTTCCAAGATTTATAGGCTGTTAACGCAGTAATGCAACGTATGAGAAATATCCTTATATTCAGGCATTAGTTATTTTATGAATCAGTTACTCATAATTGCAGCTAGAAAATATTACTGCGAACATAGGATTCAGAGGCCTATGAAAATCTTTGCTGGAAGAACTTTCACTGGATTAAATCACCCTATTTTAAACTCTGCAATTAAGTAGGTTATTTCCACTAGGTTATGTTAAATATGATTAATCTCATTCTATAGGAAGATGCTATTAAGAATGACAAAATGTAAACAAATTATAATTTTTTAGTTTGTCATTTTAAGAGAGAACATAAAATATCTGATTCAGTCTTTTAATTCATTTTCTTTGTTTAATTCATAAAGAGAACAATAAGCTATTTAAATAAGTAGCTCGGATTGTATTGTGGTCAGTTAAAGGGAAGGAACCATCTCAGCCACTACCCTCCTCATGCAGATCTACTCCCAGGATCCCAGCACCGAACAGGAAAAAAGACATTCATTAAGTTTTTAATAAGAGGAAGTAATAATAAGATGGAAGTAAGCTATAGAAGGCGGTCAGGTAATACTCAAAGAAAATAGACGCCCATATATATAAAGGCAAAAAAGGGTCAGAGAAATCTATGTGACTCTCTAAATCATTCTGAAGTCATGTCGCATTTCAAAATAACACACTTAAATGCGAATACCACCTTGTCTAATGAGGTGGGCAAAATTAGGCAAGAGTTGGATCTTTTTCAAACACCAGAGGTCTCTAATGGACTCGGTAATAATTCATCATAAAGTGCCTTTCAAACTGAAAGAATGCTTTGGATAAAATGTTTGCTGTCTTTTAAAAACATGCATGCGAGGGGCGCCTGGGTGGCTCTGTCGGCAGAGCATCTGACTCGGTTTCGGCTCAGGTCATGATCTCACAGCTAGTGAGTCTTAGACTCCCATCAGACTCTGGTGACAACACACAGCCTCTTTGGGATTCTGTCTCCCTTTCTCTATGCCCCTCCCTCATTCTCTCTCTCTCTCTCTCTCTGCCTCTGTCAAAAATAAAGAAATAAAAATAAATAAATATTTAGAAATAAAAACTAAAAACATGCATGAGAAATACAGAACAAGTGATTATTTTATTATAAACACAGGCTGAATGAACGACTGAATAAGTATGTTCTGCAGAAATGGTAATATAAAACAATAAATTGAATTTGTGATTGAATGTTAGTCAAGGATTAAAATTAATCAAGATCTGATCTATATAAAACATATATACCTGTTGGCAGTAGAGATTTCTTCCTTTGTTTACCATCCGTACTTTAGGATAAATGAGTTTTAACACTTTTTTAAATAAAAACATTATTTTTTTTTATTTTATAAGTTTTTATTTATTTTGAGAGAGAGAGTGTGAGCAGGGGAGGGGCAGAGAGAGAGGGGGAGAGAAAGAATCCCAAGCAGGCTCTGTGCTGTCAGCACAGAGCCCAAAGCAGAGCTCAAACACAAGACCATGAGATCACGACCTGAGCCAAAATCAAGAATCAGATGTTTAGCCAATGGAGCCAGCTATGCATCTTAGCATTTTTTATTTAAATTTGTGTTTCAAATACTCAAGAATTTTATACTTCCTCTGTACTCCCACCTAGGAAATACATAGCTTTTATCACTTGTAACTAACTTCTTTCTCTCCTCTTAGAGACCATCAAGTATTTTAATGAACAATGTTAAGTTCTATTATCTTCACAAGAAATAGATTTGAAATATCTTATTTCTATTAAAGCTGAAAATAGCTTTTTCTAATAAATTATTTATGCAAAGTAAAAAAAAGTATTTTCTACAGTTAGATTGTGCTACAAAAGCCTTAATTTAAATGAATTATAAATTGTAAACAATCTATATTCCAGAGATGGGTATGTAAATATATTATAATTTGTAATGATAGACAACAATAAAGGTTTTTTGTTTCTCTTTTTTAAAAAACAGTAATGAGTTTTCCTCTTTTTAAGGCTTTTTATGCCTTGCTAGATCTTCCTTAATGAGAATGCAAAGACGAGGTATGGAATTTCTTAAATTAACAAAGGCTTACCCAAAAACAAAAACAAAACCCTCACCAACAATTCCATGACATCTAACAAAACTAAAGCTACTTAATTAAGATTATTAGAGGGGAGAAAATAAAGAGAAACACAATATAGGGTGTTGAAATCACCTAATTCTGCAATAAGTAAACTATCTTGTTCTTATATTTAGTAAGACTAATTAAAGGAGAAAAGCAGAGAATGACAAAGGTTTAAAGGAAAAGATACGCTAAATCCAATTAAATAATGCTAGAAATTTTCTTATGGCAACTGCAGTTCATTTAAAGTCACTGATAAGCACATTAAACTATTTTGACCTGAAACAGATTATTAGAAATTCTTTTAATATTAGAAAAAGGAAAATTCTAGAATAATAGTATTCTATAGTACTTAATAGTAGATGATCAAAATTATAAATTAGAAAGAAACTATTCATAAAATATAAATTATAAGTGGTCAAAAAATATACAAAAATGTGTTTAGCCTTCCAAGTAGCCAGGGAAATGAAAATAAAATTATTTTTAGTCTATCAGATAGGCAAAAATTTGTGGTGTTAGCATGGTAGGAGTGTAACTGAATTCTCCATCTAATGGCAATATAGCCATCTTACAATGCAATGGTATAGCCATCTTACAATGCAATTTGAAAGTATCCATTAACATTTGAAATGCAGATATCCTAAGTCATAAAATTACCCCCTCCACCGTGGAAACAGCAGAAAATGAGCCTATGGAGTCACAAATATGCCTATTCACTTCTTCATTGTTTAGAAATTAAAAGTCTACCAACAGGAGACTAGATAGGTAGGTAAATTGTACTATATTGATTTTTACAAAGAGTAATATACAACAAATAAAAATAAGGTGGATCAATGGGATTAATATGGAAAGAGCTCCAAAAGGTATTTTGGAGCATAAAAAGTAAATTACATAGCAATGTGTTTAGTGTACCTTTCATGTTAAAAAAAAAAAGAAAGAAAAATCTTCAAAAAGTATTAGATCTTTATAGTACATATACATATTCATACAAAATTCATGGAGTAAGGATTGAAATGTATATATATTAAATGACAATAACTGTTACCTCTATAGAGGAAAGTATAATGAAAAGAGGAGAGTTACTATGGCCAAATGCTTTCATTATAATAAGAATTCCTTTATAAATCAATTATGTAAAAATTAAAGTCTGAAGAAATATAGTAGGCAATACATCTCTAAAATTACAGATGTTCCTTGACTTATGATAAAGTTATGTCTGATAAACCAATCAGTTGTAAATTGAAACGGTCCTAAGCTGAAAATGCATTTAATTCACCTAATCTACTGAACACCATAGCTTGGCCTAGCCTACCTTACACGTGCTCAGAACACTTACATTAGCCTACAGCTGGGTAAAATCACCTGATGCCTATTTTATAATCTAGTTGAATATCTCATGTAATTGACTGAATACTGTACTGACAGCGAATGGCTGGAAGCGTGTGGGTTGCTGACCCTCCCAATCGCACGGCTGACTGGGAGCTACAGCTTGTCGCCCCAGCACGACAGCCGCAGAGAGTACCGTACGGCCCAGCGTTAGCCAGGGGAAAAGATCAAAATCCAAAATTTGAAGTAGTTTCTACTAAACAGTTAATGTTTTCACACTATCATGAAGTCAGAATACCGTTAAGTTGAACCATCCGAAGTTGGGGACCACCTGGATGTATGCATGTATTTTCTAGATGCTCAAATTTTGACAAACGTATGTATGCTCATTACATGTATACCTCCATTCCTAGAGAAAGACATTCACTTTCTGCCTTAAATCTTCAAGTGTAAGCACATACAGTAAAACCAACTCAGAGAACTTGCACATGTAATTATCTGTCCTCTAAATCTATTCTGTTTCAACTCAGATTCCTCGCCATCTCCTCAGTAAGAAATAAAAGTTCAATCTCAGTTTATGAATATCAGAGAAAAAAATAAGAAGACAATAGACCTATGAATTTTTAAAGGAAGGCCAAATGACTCTTATGTTTCTGGTTTAAAAAATAATTGTTTATTTCCTCCCTTAATAGCCTCAAGTCCACACTGTAAGTTAATATGATTTAAACATATTACTTTTATTAACTAACATTTTAGAAATGTAATGCATTTTGATTCATAATAATTACCTGAAATTACTTGAGGATGCTTCTTTGCACAATAACATTTTCTTATGTCTATAATAGGCACACAGCCAGTTTTGTTGAAATCCAGTTTCATAAAGACCTAAATAAAGAGAGATGTTATTTTTTTTCTATAAACTCATTAGACATGAGAATCTAACTCCCTATTCTGAAGGTTATTTATGATCTCTAAACAAGCCAGTTTAAAAGTACTAAACTGGTATATGATGAAAGCGTCATGAATCCAGGAAGATATTAGAACAAGATGTTAGGTAACCTACGCTGGAGTATTATTTCTACCACTTCCTGGAACCCTGACCTTGAAAAAGTAACCTTACCTCTGTTGCACTGGCTTTCCTCTCACACTTTAGAGTTGAGTAAAAGACCTTTCTGGTAACTTCCTGCTCTAGAATTTACAGGAAACTGATAAATGGCCAAGACAAATTACTTTGATTCAAAAAGTGATCATGTAAATATTCATCACTAAAATCAATGAGAAATTGCAATACTTTTTAAATGGCCTGTGTTGGGGCGCCTGGGTGGCTCAGTCGGTTAAGCGTCCAACTTCGGCTCAGGACACGATCTCGCGGTCCATGAGTTCGAGCCCCGCGTCCGGCTCTGGGCCGACAGCTCAGAGTCTGGAGCCTGCTTCCGGTTCTGTGTCTCCCTCTCTCTCTGTCCCTTCCCCGTTCATGCTCTCTCTCTGTCTCAAAAATAAATAAACTTTAAAAAAAATTTTTTTAAATAAATAAATAAATAAATGGCCTGTGTCACTCTATTTCCTAAAATTTAACACTACCTTTTGATATGCCAGTTGTTTTATTGCTCCTCTAACTCAATACAATTTTTAGCATCATAAAATAAAAAATATTTTATGGAGGAGTGGGTATATAGAAACACAAAACCAACTCAAAACAACAGCCCACATTTGCAAAAGAGTCAAAACTGGAATCAAGTTTGTTTATTCATAATAATCTATTCACAGAAATATGGCACCTGTAATGGGCTGAACTATGTCCTACCCCAATTCATGTGTTGAAGCCCTAACCCACGCTGTACCTCAGAATGTGACTGCTATTTGGAGATGGGGCCTTTAAAGAAGTAATTAAGTTAAAATGAAATCACTAGGGTGGGCCCTAATCCAGTATAACTGGTGTCCAGTATAAGAAGAGGAGATTAGGACACAGACAACCAGACTGAGGATTTGAGCACATAAAGAGAAGACAGCAAATCACAAGTCAAGGAGAGAGGCCTCAGGAGAGACCAAACCTGCTGACACCTTGATCTTGGACTCCTAGCCTCCAGAAGAGCAAGATAATAAATTTCTGTTATTTAAGTCACACAGCCTGGGGTATTTGTTATGGTAGCCCTGGCAAATTAGTATAGTACTTTATAACTCTATTTTTGTCCTCTATTCCCAGAATCAAGATTTATGAAAAAGACAACCCTCCAATTTCTATTCCTGATATTCAAACCTCTCACCAGGACATGCAAAGTACAAATAAATGCACATTTATAAATATTATGTGCTGAATTCATTTAACATAAAGTTTTTATTGTGTCTTTTAGCCAGTAAAGATAAAGATTTTGATATTTTCTATTTCAGATTTATGCCTGATGTAATTGTTTATACTTTTCTGTACACAATAGCTTTGTTTCCAATATTAGATACATCTACATTTTCTAATAGGTACATATACAAAAGAAAAACAAACTACATTGCTCAAAATATG